>NW_006399899.1:310315-428125 GCF_000299155.1 Elephantulus edwardii
TTCTCCAGATTTCTTGGCACAACTTGGTGAGCACATCCAGGGCAACATCTGTTATCTGGAATACTTCAATCGGTGTACCATCTATTGTTTCCTAGTCTGTCTTAATCTGGAAGCTATGCTGATACCTGTCCAACATGAGTGATTATGTTTGTATTTGAAATATGGGTGGGAAAATTTCCAGCATCAGAGCCACACATGTGCCACCACTGTACAATGAACCAGTAGATGGATGAGTGGTGGTCTGGTGGTGGTTGTTGTCATGTAGACGCTTTCAAGTAGACGCCAGCTCACAATGACCTATTCTATAACAGATCAAAGCACAATCCCATCCCAATCATGCCCTACTCTCATCATCACCAATGTGTTTAAGGCAATTATTGCAGTCACTGTGTCAATATTTCTCCTTAAGGATCTTTCTTTCCTTCAGTGATCCTTTAGTTTTCCAAAAATGTTGTCTTTTTCTGAGGATTGTTCCTTTCCAGTAACATGTCCAAAGTGTGTGAGGCAAAGTGTTTGCCTCTAATGAGCACCCTTGCTGCACTTTTCCCAAGGCAGATTTGCTCATTCTTTTGGAAGTTCATGGTATACTCAATATTCTTCACTAGCAATTCAAAAGCGTCAATTCTCCTTTGGTCTTTCTTAGTCATGGCCAACTTTCACACATTTCTGAAGCAATTTAAAACACTATGGCTTGAATAAGGCCCAATTAATCTTTGAAAGGACATCTTTGCTCTTTAGCACTTTAAAGAAATCCTTGACAGCTAATATGCTCAATGTTTGTATTATTAACTGTTATCATAGATGTTGATTATGGATCTAAGGAAAATGAAATAATTTATGTCACTGACAACTTCAATCTTTTCTCCACTTATCATGATGTTGTCTGTTGGTCAACTTGTGAAGATTTTTTTATTTTCTGGATGTTAAAATGTAATTCATACTGAAGGCTTGATTCTTCAAACTCTGTTAAGTACTTCAAATCCTCTTCACTTATTATAAGCAAGGTTGTGTCTTCTACATAACATAGTTTGAATCTTCTTCCCAACCTGATGCTACATTTTTCCTCATATGGT
The DNA here is from genome assembly GCF_000299155.1 of Elephantulus edwardii. Lineage (NCBI taxonomy): Eukaryota > Metazoa > Chordata > Mammalia > Macroscelidea > Macroscelididae > Elephantulus > Elephantulus edwardii. The sequence goes on from NW_006399899.1 coordinate 311,389, forward strand.
CCAACTTTTCAGATTATTTACTCAGCATACAGATTGGAAAGATATGTTGTTGCTGTTGCTGTTACATGCCAATGATTCACCTGCAATTCATAGCAACACCATGCACAACAGTTCTAAAGCCTGCCCTACTCTGAGCAAGTCTCACTGACTCTGACACATCTACCCCCATGACCCCAGACATTGTGTCAGTCCATCTCATCGAGGGTATTCCTGTCCTGGTACTGTCCCTCTACCCTTCTGAACATGATATCCTTCTCCAGGGACATATGATGAGAGACTATAAACCTGACACACAATTTTCCTGATTTAACCATGGAGCTTATAAAAATATTTCATATTTCTAGTAAATATAAAAACCCCAAATTTAATTTTTCCTCTTACCTGATATTCTTATTCTTGAATGGTATACCAAAAATGTTCTTCAGTTATTCATAGAGTTGCTTCCAACTCTTGAACAGTAGTTAGAATTGGTTAACATCTAGGTTATTACATTTGCTAGAAACACAACTTTGGGTTAAGCTGTATAATCTTTCTTCTCAAGTTTCATGTCATGTGAAATGAAAATAATTGTAATGTTTATTTCATATATTGTTATTTCAATTTAGACTGGGGTAATCGGGATGGGAGTGTTGGAGACAGTGCGATTGGCACAGGACAGAGCAGAGTTTAGGACTGTTGTACATAGGATCGCTATGAGTCGCAAGCGACTCGATGGAATATAATAACAACAACAACAAATACATACATTTAGCACAAAACCTGGCACAAAAAAGTGTATTCTCATTGTTATCATTAGTAGCTAGGCAGATTTTTATTAGCCTCTTGCAGAAGAATTGCCACTTGAGAAATTAAGAGATTCATTAAAGGTTGTACATCTCAGGGGTTAGGAGAACGAAGATACTTGTTTGGCTTTTTGCTCCTATTAGGTCTCTATCACTCAGTAAAAAGCACATTGGTCTCACTGTAAAATAGAGTCTCTCTGCTATTTCATTCAAAGAAATACGTAGTTTAGGTAAAACTTGTGTCTCCAAGCCTAATTGCCATAGAACTTAATTACAAATTCATCATACGCTCCAAGACCAAGAATAATAATATGTCTCATTCCGAAAGAAGATTTCTTTAGGGAAAAACTCATCATCTTTATTTCAACCCTTCAATGTACCTTTCACTCTCTTTAATAAGTGTATTGTGTTTGCTCAGTGTCACCATGATCTTTTCAAGTGTAGAGAAAAGTATGAAGGGAAAGAAAGACATGTTTCCTTCACAAATAACTTCTCTCAAAGAACAAAAACTTCTTAATGAATATCATTAATGCAATATTGTATGGTTTCGCTTTCATACAAAGCAGGGGCTATACGACCTAGCGGATAGAAAGCAAAGAATAGATAAACTTATAGAAAACAACATTCTTTGGTGATTACCAGGGTGGAAACAAAAGGAGGAGGAATGATATAGATAGCAGAAACTTGTTATTTTTGGTGATAGAAAAAAAAAATATTCAATATAGAGGCAGTCCCCATAGTCTACACAAAGTAAATGAAGAGTTTAAGAAGCACACAAATGTTAAGGGGCAATTTTGGTGAATTCTACATAATTTTATAACCACTTTAACAACTAAAAAATACACATATGCTTACATAAATATACATGAATACATATATGTATACAGGAAGGCATATGTGAGCTTATAGATATGCACATATAGGTGTATCACTATGCATAAGTATAAGTGCACTGCACATATTTTCACATATATCATAACCACATGGGGCAAAATTACCAGTACTACTTGTGCTGTTAGGTGCCATCAGGTCAACTGCGATTCACAGAGATCTTCTGAACATCAGATTGAAACCTTACTCTATACAGTGCCTTCCCCACAATCTTTGCTATATTCAAGCTCATTGCTGAATACATTTTCTCAATCCATCACCTTTTGGATTTAATCTCTTTAATTGGCCCTTGCTTCCCAAATATGATGTCTTTTCTAAGGACTAGTGTGTCTCCTAACAATATGTCCAAAGTACTTGAGATCAAGTTTTAATATTTTTGCTTCTAAGAACACAACCCTCCTTGCTGAAACTGAGGAGGACCTCATGCACTTGCTGCGAAGGGTCAAGGACTGCAGCCTTCAGTATGGACTGAGGCTCAATGTCAAGAAGACAAAGATTCTCACCACTGGACCAATTGGCAGCGTCAGGATGGATAACGAAGAGATTGAGAGTGTTCACAGCTTCAGTTTGCTCGGCTCCACAGTCAACACTCTTGGTACCAGCAGTCAGGAAATCAAAAAGCGCATCGCGATGGGAAAGTCTGCTGTTAGGGACCTCTCTAAAGTACTCAGGAGCAACAGTGTCTCTCTGGAGATTAAGGTGCGCCTGATAAAGGCCATGGTATTTGCAATCGCTTGTTATGCATCAGAGAGTTGGACAATGACTAGGGAGGACAGAAGGAGAGTGGATGCTTTTGAGCTGTGGTGCTGGAGAAGGGTGCTGAATGTACCATGGACTGCCAGGAAAACAGACAGATTCATCTTGGAGAGGATTAAACCAAGCTGCTCCTTAGAGGCAAGGATTCTGGGGCTTCGTCTGACATACTTTGGACATGTTGCCAGGAGGGACGGGTCCTTGGAGAGGGACATCATGCTTGGGAGGGTGGAGGGACAGCGCAGGAGGGGAAGACCCTCTATGAGATGGATTGACTCAGTGACTGGGGTAATCGGGATGGGTGTGTCAGAGGCGGTGCGGTTGGCACAGGATAGAGCAGGGTTTAGGGCTGTTGTGCATAGGGTCACTATGAGTCGCAAACGACTCGACGGCACATAACAACAACAACAACAAAGAAATACCCATGTTGCACTTTCTCCAAGGTAGAATTTTTCATTCTTTGGCAGTTCATAGAATATTCTGTATTTTTGTACCAACACTTTTCAAAGGCACCTATTAGTCTTTGGTCTTTTTTATTCATTTTCCAACTTCTATATGTACACATCAGAATTGAAGGTATCATAATTTGTGTCAGGCACAACTAAGTATTTTAAGTGACATCCTTTACTTTGCCACTTTAAAGAAATCATTGACGTTTGTTTGCCCAATGCAACACTTCTTTTAATTTCCTATTGGTACATGGATGTTGACCACCTAAATATAAACAAGTACCTTACAGAACTGGTTTACTTGATTTGAGGTTTTGGACCATAGTCTCCTGGGATAACATGGTCAATTGGCATAACACAGTTTATAAAAACAATATTCTACATTGCAGTTTGCTAACTAAGGAGCTTTGGAAGCCTAGTGGCAAGAAGCAGTGCTATAGTAATAATTTATATGGTTCGAGGCCACCCGCTGCTCTGCAGTAAAAGGATAGGCATCTCTTCCCATGCAATTAACTGCCTCTAAAAACCCGCTTGATGGTCAGCTATGGGTCAGTTGCAACTTGATGGTACACAACAAGAAGTTTGGTAAGTGGTATGTGAGGGTCGTAAAAACATAAAAGCAACCATCTAAGATTAACTTTTGATTTCTAGTCACTGGAATAAAAGAGAATAAAGGAAAAGAAAGAGTTCAAAAAGAAACTTGTCTGTTGGACTATTATCACTCGTCTAGCCCAAGATTAGAAGTAGATAGTACACAGCTACCATGACTGAACTTTCTGGTCAAGGACAGAATAGAAGGTTCTGGGTAGAAGTTGATAAAAACGTAGAATAAAACCCAAATTCTCAGGAGGAAGAAAGCCTTATTGGACTGAGAAAGAATTAATCCTTAAGGCTATCATTTGAAGGTGTCTTTTATACTTGGAACAGTATTTATCTAATTAAGATTAGCTTATAAATTTAAAAATATCACCCATGAATCTGTACTTCTGTAACTCAATCAGCTATGTGGGACCAAATATTCAACATTCACCCTAAAAATAAAATGAGCAGCTAAGGAGGGCCAGAGAAGCAAACTTAACAGGACAAAAAGAACAGAAAATATGAGAACATTGATGGATTGTGAAAAGAATCATCAGGGCTATGAGACAAGTTGTATAAAAATTGTTGCATGACAATCTAATTTTCTAGGTAAACTATCACCTAAAACATAGTAAGTTATTTTTTAAAAATGAAGACTTGCTGCTGTTAATGCTGAAGATCAAAATTTATAGACTCCACTGTAGATGATACTTTAACAGAAATAGAAAATAAGAAAATAAATATCCTAGTAGCTAGGTCAAAAAGCAGTGTCATGAAAAATGGAGAAAAAAAATTAAAGTAGCTATGGAAGCCGTTGTCAAGAAATCAAATGGCATATTGCATTGGACAAATCTGCTGTAAATGACTAATTTAAAGTGATAAAATCAAAAGCCCATTTTCACTCACTTTATATACATGTGAAAACTGTGCAATGAGAAAGATTCAAACATTGATGCATTTGATTTATGGCAATGGCAAAAATTATCAAATATACGGTAGCTTGCCAGAAGAATTAATAAATTTGTCTTGGGGAAGTCCAGCCAGAATCCTCCTTAGAACCTAAGATGACTAAACATAATGTCCTTGTACTTTGTGTACTTGATTAGCTGGGATCAGTGTCTGGAAAAAGAATCATGTTTGGTAAAGTAAATGATAAAAAAGAGAAAACTCTCAAGGAAATTAATTGTTACCTACTGCAATGACAGGTTTCCGCATGCCAAGGATTAAAACGGCGGATGATGCTTTATTCTACTGTAAACAGGGTCCCTGTGAGACAATCCTGACTCAATGACATATATAAAACCCCACATGCAACCTATTAATTATAATTGTAATTCTTTATACATTTCTGTAACTTCAAGAATTATAGCAATTCTTGCTTTATTGAGGATTATTACTTTCAGAAAGAAAACCAAACTCCTTTATTTTAAATAATTATGCTTTACCTGTTGAAGAATTTTTTCTCCCTCTTTCCTCCTTCCTTCTCTTTCCATTACCACTTCTACCTGAACCACTCATTATCCACTTAATGTCAATTTACACATAATTCTAACGAGCTTGTTTATTTGACTTCTAAACACAATGGAAAGAAAACGATATTAGAATGCAGACCAAAATTCTATCTTAGTATTGTGTCTTGGTAGTTAAATTTAATCCATGGCAACCATCTATTGTTGTTGTTATCGAGTATGACCTACAGTGAACCTATGAACTATTGATCTGAACCCTTTCCTGTCCTGTGCCAACCTTACAATTTCTGACATACTTGAGCCCATTGCTGCAGTCACTGTGCCAATCCATTGGGTTGTGGGTCTTCCTTTCTATCACTGACATGTCATCTTTCCAAGTATGATGTCACTTTACAAAGAACAGTTTCTCCTAGCAACATGCTTAAAGTATATGAGATGAAGTTTTGTCATGTTTGCCTCCAAGGAACATTCCGGCTCCTCCTTCTCCAAGTTATATCTTTTGTTCTTTCTTCTGCATTCTATGGAATATTCAATACTCTTCTCCAAAACCACAGTTCAAAGGCATCAATTCTTCTGTTATTATTCATTGTTAGCTCTCAGACGTTTAGCAAATGATTGAAAAGACCATGGCTTGAATCAGGTGCACCTTAGTCCTCAAAATGACATCACTACTCTGCAGGAGCTAGAAGAGGGCCCTGACTGCATACTTTCCTAGTACAGTATGTATCCTATCTCCCGACTGCTGGCACTAAGGATATGAATTATGGATCCAAGTTGGATGAACTCATTGACAGTTTCAATCTTTTCTCCATCTATCATGATGTTGCCTATTGGTCTAGTGGTGAGAATTTTTGTTTTCTGGATGTTGAGATGAAATACATACTGAAGACTGTTGTAATTTTTTGCATCAAACACCTCAAGTCTTCCTCATCTTCAGCAAGCAAGATTAAGTCACCTGCTTGTCATCACATAAGTTATTGAGTCTTCCTCCAGTCCCGATGCCACATTCTTTTACATGGAGTCCATTTTCTTGAATAATTTGCTCAGCATATATATTGAATAAGTATGGAGAGAGGATGCAAACTAATTGCACACCTTTCTTAATTTGAAACACTGCAGTATCCCCCTGCTCTATTCACACAACAGTCTCTTGTTCAAGGCATAGCTCTTAAAAGTGCACAATTAAGTTTTTTAGGATTCCCATTTTTATAATGTTATCCATAAAAAAATGATCCACACAGTGGAATAGCAATCCCATGTTGTTCTAATTGCTATATGCCATTGAGTCACGTGTGACGCAACCCTACAGGACAGAGTAAAACTTCCTCATAGTGGCTTTTCAGGCTATCAACTTTACTCAAACAAATTACTAGATCTTTTATCTCAATGGGGCTACTGAGGAGTTGAAAAAACCCTAATAACCAACCCTGAGATCTTAGTTAGCCTCTGTTGTTTGTCTACCCTCACAATCATATTTATTAAGCTATTTCCTTTTTTTTAGGTCTTTATTTACCTCAAATTAAAATAGAAAATGAAAACCAAACTCACTAACATAAAGTTGGTATTAGGTCAGAGCAGCCATGTAAGCCAGAGTAACCCTGTCCACAGTGTCCAAAGCTGTAAATTTTTAGAGAAACAGACTGCATCTGATTCTCCCACAGAGCAACTGACGGGTTCAAAGAACCAATGTTTTGGGATGAATTGATACAGTAACTGGGGCAATGGGGATTGGTGTCTCGGAATTAGTGAGACTGACTCAGAACAGAGCCGGATTCAGAGCTGTTGTCTTCAGAGTCGTTATGGGTTGCACATGATGACAACAGTTAAATGCCTTACCATTTGGGCTCCCAAATCATATTAAGAGTGTTTCAATTTAACAATGTCTTAACGTTCATGCAGCTACACATGAATTTCATTTGCTTATTACCTTTAGTAGAGAGAAACAATGGAAATCAACAGATGGATTTTTTAAAAAAATATGCTTATATACAGTATAAATAAACTTGGAAATTTTCTTACATTACTACAAAAAATACAGGAACTAGATTTTTAGAAATATTTCTTGTTGCTTTAACAGCAACAAACACCACTTTACGTCGGTTCCAACTCATAGTGACCCTATGTATAAAACGCAGCCCTGCTCAGTCCTGCATCCATCATTCTCAAAATACCAGTTATACCTAAGACAATCGTTAGCCTCAGTGCACCAATCTATCTCATTGACTGTCTCCCTCACTTTCACTGAGTCTCCACTTGAGCGAGTATGCGCACCTCCAAAGGCTGGCCTCTTTTTTTAACAGGCCCAATGCAAGTAAGACAGTCTCAACAACTCTGCTTTTATGGATTACCACTTTTCTTTTTTCCTATGGAACACTCTTGGTGCACGTCTTCCAAGATGGAAACATTAAATACATAACTACAGTTCTTTTATAAAAATTCCCACTTTTATTTTGGTTACAGATTTCTAGTCGATAAGGCTGACGAGGCAAAGTCTCGTTTGGACAAGGAGGGGAACACAGGAGAAAGTGCATGTTTTCCTCTTTTCTATCTCTTTTAATGAACACTATAAAACTTAAACTGGCTATATCATATTTGTGTATAATGTAATTTTACGATATTAATATTTCCATAAATCTGCTTACAACTGTGGTGTGAATCTGTGAAATCTGTAACTACAAAGGCAAAAAGCTCAAGTTCCCAACATACAATGACGGCTCAATATTTTTGCTTTAGTACAGAGTCCTAAAGACAATGAAAATCAATATGAACGAGGAGGAAGAAATTAAAAGTGCACTGGGTTAGTTACAGAGGATATTTCCAGGAGGAGCCAAGTGCATCAGTGTGAGATTTCTACCCAATATACCTATTCATCTTATGTGGACTCAAAAAAGCTACTGGTCCTTGAATATATTACAACTGAGTAATTTAAGATTTAATTATTTAAATGAGATGGTGAAAAGTTTCTTCAGAGTAGAGGACCTATCTTTTTTGGCAAGGAAAAAAAAATAAATGACCAACAAAAAAAGAATGAAAATCCAGGGCAAAATGAAATTTCTAAAGATTTTTCATAATTAAAATTTAATGTATAGGATGAATTGTTTAATTAAGAAAATTTATTTGTATCATGGCTAATTTTAACTCCAGATAATTTTTTTTTCATTTTAGTCAACTAGTCATATTAAAGTTTGTTATTTCTGTTATTATATACAGTTGCAATAGAACCAATTTTGAGATGACACTCCAGTAGGTTTTCAGAGGCAGTAAATCTGAGAAGGAGATAGTCCAACGTGCTCTGGAGTCACTGGATTTGAACTGTGTTCCTTTGGATTGGAACTCAGCTCCTTATTACAAAGTCACTTTTCCTAGACATAATACAAGATTCTCTCTCTTAATCTCTCTTCCAGACTTTTGTCAATGTGTTATTTTATTTTTACACTTCAGTTAACTAAAATACAGCAACTTCCCTAATAGCAAATAATATTTTCTACCATTAAAAAACAACAGGTTTCTGAGGAGGCAATGCACATTTCATGGCAATTACGCTGACATTTTCAAGGGCTTCTTAGAAGTGATGTGATAAAGAAGAGCTTCCTAGCAACTGCAAAGTCTGGCTGTTTCTATATTCTAACAATGTTTCTATATTCTAACAATGAGGGTAGTCACACATCTCCTACATCACCTAGCAAAAGGAGACTTTGTGTTTGCAAATAATGCCAAAGTATGGCTTAGAAACACTTTGCTTCTGATCAGCATATGTGTGTATAATGTTAAGTACACACACATTTAATTAATTTCTTTCTTTCTGAGGTCACTGTTGGGAAATGCTCCACATTCTATTAACTACGAAGACAATGACAAGGCATAGTAGCCAATTCAAAGTTCTGAGCAGTCAGCAGCGAAGCTTTACTTGGTGTTTCAAAAGCTTATTTGCATAGAGAAATTCTTCTCTAATATATTCCAGAGTATACCACAAGACAAGCTATGATGACATCTCTCTTAATTTTGACAACATTAATCTGGTGCTGATGTATACTAGACTGAACAATTCCTTAATTTAAGCCATTTCAGGAGAGAAAATGAGGGAGCTTATACATATCACAACCTAGAATATCATTCATCCTTGTAACAACATCTGGGACAGATACCATGTTAAGATTCCGGTTTCCCCTTCAGATTTGTCTGTAGCATGTACTACTGGAAATGCCCCCTTATCTTTCCTACTCTCCAAAGTCCTAACTGATCCCATTTCCTTCATGAATCTACTACAGTGTACCTTATCTAATCTTTTCCTTCTTTTAAATCCAAAGTACTTAATATTTTCATAATTATTATAATGACCTCTAAATGTTTAGTTTGATTTGATGCCTATATTTCTAAGTTCTTTAAAGGCAGGGGTTATATTTTATATAATTCAGTCTCTTAGGCCTCCTGCTTTTTAGTGTCCAATAAATCATTGTTCACTTGCTATATGCAGTTAATACTGTACTCTCTGGCTTTATAAATTACAGCATCTTGGACTGCCCGCAGTGGAGGAAAGTTGTAACCTCCTTGAAATGTAGCGATCAATACGGCATCCCGTCTGTATTTATAAACAAGAAATTAACTCCCTTCCATCATTGCTCTAATTGACCTTCAGCTCAGGTAGACATCAGCCAAGCAAAAGGCATTATTGATAGTATCAATCCATTAGTGGTGCCTTTGGTTTCATTACAATGGTACCATATGTAATAAGGAAAAACATTTCAATAATCTGAGGTGTGGTGGAGGATGTCTCTAACAAATGTTTCCCTGTAAAGGAACAGGAAAACTTTTATGCAAATGGCTGACTCTTGCATGAATTCAAATAATTTAGAATTTTTTTAAAAAAGGAAATTATATGGAGCACTGGTGGCCTAGTGGCAAGAAGCTGCCCTACAATCTTGAAGGTACATGGTTCTGTGCCAGTCAGATCCGACACAAAGGCACCGAAAAAAAAAAAAAAGAAAAAAGAAAAAAGAAAAAAACAAAACAAAAAAGGAAATTATAAAATGTACCGGGCAACAGAAATAAATGAATACAGTTCAGTTTAACCTAGGCCTTTCCAAATCCACTTAGTTAATCCATTAAAAAAAATACCTAGCTCAGAAAATTAAGTCATGTTGTCAGTTGGTCCTTTCTAATTTACAGTGCTGTAATGGTGTGTTAAATGCATTAGTCTTGCTTCTTAAATCATCAAGTATTTATGAGAGTTGATACATTCCAAGAGAACATAGAAACTCCTAGGAGAAGACATGGTAAATAAAATTTAAAACAAAAAAAAATTAAAAAATAAAATTTAAAACAACCAGATAAACATCATTTACAGATATAGAGAGATCCTTCCTATGTAGAAGACAGTTAGTTTGCCATGGAAATTCTGAGCCCAAATAAGTAAGAATGATTCTTTCAAAGGAACACAGGCAAAATACAGTCCAGCAATTTTTTTTTAATACTGATATACATAAAGTACAAATACATTGTTTTTCATGCAAGATCCTTCAGCATAGTATTTTTTATTTGTTAGCTTTCTTGACTCTGATTTAGGTCAATGTTTTTATTTGGTTTTTGGTTCATTTTGGTAGTGGCCTTGCTACCTCATTCTCAACTACATATCTTGGCTTCTAACTGAATCAGGAGTGTGCTCCTGTTTTGTTGCTGTTGTTAGGTGTTGCCAAGTTGAGTATGACTCAATGACCCTATGAGAAACAAGTCTGAACCCTGCCCTCCCCTGAGCCAGTTCAGTGTCTCTGATACAGCTGACATCATTGCCACACTCACTGGGTCCATCCATTTCATGCAGTTCCAGCTCCTACCACACCCAAAATCTATGACCCTTCATCTCAGAAAACGTAAGGACAGAGGCTTCACACTCCTAAGCTTGTTGGGTCTGGATGCATATTTCAGTCTCCTGATTCATCCAGGAGGAGAAGGACTGACCACAGAGGAGTCAGGTATAGTTTCCCCACTGTGTTATCTCCTGCAGGACAGCACCAGGAAGACAAGCAGGTCTCACCTCAATTTGGAAAGGCCCAGTGTCCTCCTCTCTGCACCAGGCCCTTCCTCCCATGTTGAGTCTTTGGCTCAGGATTGTTCTTGATTTAGGTACCCCTAGCCCATTGAGTTTAAGTTGAGTGCTTCTTAAAAGTAACAGAGTGTGTTTTGGGACATTTTGTGTTTTATAATTGTGATTTTGGTAAAAGTTTACAAAGATGTTAGGTTTTCGTTCATTCATTCATTATTACACATTTTCCTTCCTTTACCCTCCCAATTCCATTTGTAATTCATGTCCTGCTCCAGATTGATATTTGCCATATTGTTGTTATTTTTTGTATGTGTTGTTGAGTCACCTCCAAGTTATAGAGACCCTAGGTACAACAGCTCTGAAGCCTGCCCTGTCTGGACCCAGTCTCACTGACTCCAACTCACCTCCCCTCATTGGCCCAGTCACTATATCAATCCATCTCATCCGGGGTCTTCCTCTCCTATGCTAATGTCCTTATTCAAAGGCCAGTCCCTCTTCCTGGACAGGTGCCCAAAGTATGTGAGTAAGAGCTTAAAAGTCCTGGCCCCCAAGGAGCAACTTGGTTTCATTCTCCACAAGACAGATTTGGTTGTTTTCTTAGCAGTCCATGATATGTTCGATACTCTTCTCTAGCCCCATACAGGTCTGCTAATTCCTTTTAGATCATCCTTCCCTTAACTATTCCAGTGTAGTGTTATCTATCCATTCTTTGTATATTCTCCCTGCCCTCACATCTATCCTATTTTTATAAACAGTGGTGTATGCTATATTTGTCCTTTTGGCACCGAGATCATTCCACTCAGTATAATGTCTTCCAGACTAATTTATGTTGTTCACTTTTTTCTAGTTCATTGCTTTCCAATACTCTGTACAATTCCATTCTGTGAGTGTACCACAGTTTATCCATTTGTTCACAGTCACTTACTTGTTGACCACCAACTCAAGGAAAAAAGTCAACTTAATAACAAAATTGACAGAAGGAATTAATAGACACTTCATTAAAGAAGAAAGTAAAATGTCTAACAAATACAAAAAGAAATGTTGAAAATGCCTACCTATTAGAGATACAAATGAAAACAACAATGAAATTATCATCTCATCCCAGCAACAACAGCAAAGTTCAAAAGGACAGTAAACAGCAAATGTTGGTGAGGATGTGGAGAAACTGGAACTCTCATTTACTGTTGTTAGGAATGTAAAATGGTACAACCACTATGAAAGGGAGTCTGGTGCTTCACCAAAGGTTGGAAACAGAAATATCATGTGACTCAGTTGTCTCATTACTAGGAAGACACCTCAAAGAAATCAGAGCGATGGCACAAATAGCTGTATGCACACCCATGTTCATTGCAGCATTATTCACAACAGCAAAGAGTCAGAAGAGACTGTGCTTTAAACAAATCCTAAAATTGATTTGTCTTAAGGAATTAGAGCAGCCAGAATATGAAAATAGACTTTCACTTTCCACTTACATAGTAAGCTTCCTTCTAGAACACAAAATGCAATGCAGGGAACTTATTTATGTTTTCCTTATGCCCCAGCACTGACTGAGAATAGTGGGAATCCTTCTAGGTAGTCTAAAATGGATAAGCAAACTGTTTTTTTATTTCCGTTTTCTATTGTATTGCTTTCTTATTTGAGTACATTTTCTACACTGTGAAAGCTTTAAAGAAAAAAATCCTGTGAACAATTGCTGCATATTTAATCAATAAATGTCAATTCAGCCATTTATATATGCCATAAAATTTTTTAGTTGTTAAAAGGGAAAGCACTACTGATCAATTTTAAGAAAAAGCAAATAAACAAAACTAGTTTAAAGAAAATAATTTTGATAACTATTTAAGAAACATAGCTGATCCTTGAAAACTATATTTTGCAAAGAATATATGTATATTATGAAGTTCAAAATTAAGAAAACAAAGATTTTTACCACAAGGCCAATTGGCAGCATGATGATAGATGGAGGATGAGATTGTTAACTATTTCTGCTTTCTTGAGTCTATAATCAACACTCCTGGCACCAGCAGTTAGGAAATCAGAAGATTAATTGCAATGGGAAAATCTGCTGTCAGGGACCTTTCCAGAGTACTGGAGACTAAGGTGCGTCTGATCCAAGCCATGGTCTTTACAATTACTTGCTATGCATCAAAGAGCTATACAATTACTAAGGATAATAGAAGAACTGATGCCTTTGAGTTGTGGTGTTGGAGAAGTGTACTGAACATACCATTCATTACTTGCAAAGGGAACAAACACATCTGTCCTGAAAGGGTGAAACCAATTTGCTCCTTGGAGGCAAGGTTTTATAAGTCCCAACTAACATAATTTGGACATGCTTCCAGGAGGGACCAGTCCTCTGAGAGTGACTTCATACTAGGAAATATGAAGGAATAACACAGGAAAGGAAGATCCTGGATGAGATGGTCTGACTCAGTGTCTGGGGTAATAAGAGTAGGTGTGTTGGAAACAATTAAATTGGCTCAAGACAGAACAAGATTTAGAGCTGTTTTACATAGGGTTGCTATGAGTTGCAAGCAACTCGACGGCACATAACAACAACAACTAGAGGTAAATGCATAAATATGTTATCCTTTTTCTGTCGCTATTGCAGTGAACTTAAGCATTGCTAATCACCTCCTTGGAGTTACTAACTACTACCATCAAGGGTACTGACTGTGAATCCAATAAAAATTAAGTCCTTGACAACTTCAGATTGTTTGGGGTTGGGCTTTATTTTCTCCTCTGTTTATCATGCAATTGATCATTGGTTCATGTTATTTTCCTTATACCTAGATGAGGAAGACTTTCAACATGATGGATTGACTCAGGATTGAGCCTGAGCATAAAGGAAACCATGATGGTAGCACAAGGTAGGGCACCGTTCAGATCTGTACTATAATTGTAGACAACTAAATGACATCTAAGAATATTGAGACATAATCGGTACTGATTGCTAACATTTTTCATTAGAAAGATGAACTATTCAAATGAGGTTGATAAGTTTTACATAACATTTTTAGTGGATATTTTAAACACTTGAGCTCAAATCCATGTTGCTCAAAGATTCACTGTAAATTACATGCAAAATTTCAACTGTATAAAAGGATGGCATCTGTAACACTTGAGTAGTTTAAGGATCAACTGATACAGGGTATTGCTGTCATTGTTTCAACTAGGCCAAATAGCAACATGAGCTGAACTTTGCCTTATCCTGTACTATTCTCATCATTTCTGATAAACTTGAGCCCACTGTCATTGCGTCAGTCTATCTTGTTGATGGTCTTCCTCTCTTTTACTGACCCTACACTTTTCCAAGCATGACATCCTTCTCCAAGGAACAACCTCTCTTAGCAACATGCCCAAAGTATGTGAGACGAAGCTTTTTCATCTCTGCTTTCAAAGAACATTCTGAAGTACCTTCTCCAAGCTGTATTTGTTTGTTCTTTTGGTAGTTCATGGTATTAGTCATTAAAATGTAACGAAGTATCAATATATGCTACCATGAGAATGAACCTTAAAAACATTATGCTGAGTGAAAGAAGACAGAAATGGTCACAGATTGCATAATTCCATTTACACTGTATGTCCAATATAGTTGGCACAGATAGACTGCAGATCTGTGGTTTCCAGGAACTGAGAGGAGGGAAGCTTAAATGCTATGGAGCTCCTTTGGGAATGATGAAATGTTTAGGAATTTGATGAAGATCATGGCTTTACCATATCGTAAAAGTACTAAATGTCACTGCACTGTTCCCTTTGAAATGTTTAATGTTATGTTGTAGTTTTTAAAATTTCCATTCACAATGAACACTGAAATGGAACATTCCTGTGGAGGGACAGACATCACAAGAGGAAAGGTTCCTCTACTGTTTCTCGTTTTTGTACTGCACACATGCACCATAGGTGTGACAACATCTTATGGAATTCAAATTTCTCCAAATGCCCAGAATTCATGTTCTCTTGGTGACACTGCTACCTACCAGAGCTCTTTCAACAGGAACACCCCATACTATATATAGGTCTCCTGCCTTCACAGCATCCTAATTCCCTCTTTTAGCCAATGCCAGGTTCATGTGCAGCCAGGAAGATTAGCCCCAGGTCTCACTCTTGTTCCTATACTAACCCCCACATCCTTGATGGTTCTTTGCATGGTTCATCTACATCAAAGGACTCTCTCCTTTATTTTTATGCTATTTGTTACTTGCTATGCATCAGAGAGCTGGACAATGACTAGGGAGGATAGAAGGAGAATTGATGCCTTTGAGCTGTGGTGCTGGAGAAGAGTATTGAATATACCATGAACTGCTAGGGAAACAAACAGGTTTGTCCTGGAGAGGGTGAAGCCAGGAGGCTCCTTGGAGGCAAGGATTCTGAAGCTTTGTCTGACATACTTTGGACATGTTACAAGGAGGGACCAGTCCTTAGAGAGGGATGTCATGCTTGGGAGGGTGGAGGGACAGAGCAGGAGAGGAAGACTCTCAATGAGATGGATTGATTCAGTGACTGGGGAAATGGTGGTGAGTGTGTCAGAGATGGAGAGATTGGCACAGGATAGGGCAGAGTTTAGGATTGTTGTACATGGGGTCGCTATGAGTCGCAGGCAACTTGATGGCACATAATAACAACAACAACATTTGTTACTGATCACTGGTACCTCAACAGTACTCTGGAGGGTGACTTGTTATTTAACCAGTGACTAAAGATTAGCTCTGACCTGGAAAAGTACCTACTGTTAATTAGTATACTGAATTGTGTCTCTTCCAGTGAAAATGAACTCCACTTCTAGACAGAAGTCTTTACCTAAGTTTGTTCTTTCTTGTGTACTCCCTTTCAGTCCTAGCATACTGTATCAGGGTTCTTTTATCTTTGTGTTAACATTTTTATTAAAAGTTAATATTAATTTCTATTTAACTTATCCTCTTTAACTTACCACAAGGTACTTTTCAGCTCATGGTTAGATCCAGACAGATGCAATAAGCTTATGTATGTGTTCATTGACAGAAAACAGCCAGAAATTCTAGTAGACTTCAGAAGAAGATATGGAATGAGGGATATTACTGCTAATAGCAGATGGACCTTGGATGAAAACACAAAGTACTAGAAAAAAATATTTACCAGTATTTTATTGACATTGCAAAGGTATTCAGCTGTGTGCATCATAACAAGTTAGGGATAATATTGTAAATAATAGGAATGCTAGAACATTTAACTGTATTCACTGGAATATTACAGGAAGATAAGATACGGCTTAAAATCAGGAAATGTGTGTGTCAAATCTGGATCTATACCATCCATATTAAACTGTACGGTGAGAAGTTGGACGACAACAAGAACAGGGTAGCAGACTTGGATGAAGACTCATCAACAACCCACTTCATATACATGACACAACCTTGCTTGTAGAAAATGAAGACGACTTGAAGCACTTACAGAGGATGCTCAAAATGTCAATAAGGATTATATTTCAACATACTGATAACACATTTTTCTTGGAAGATGTGAATCCAGGATACCCCTTAGAAGCAAGTATGGTAAAACTTCATCGCAAATCATTTGGGCATGTTATTATGATCAACAATATCTGGAGAAGAACATCACGCTTGGTAGAGGGTTAGCAAAAAAGAGGAAAGACTTTAAAGATATGGTTTTGACACAGTGGGCACAGAAACAAGCACAAGCAAAGGATGGCACAAAGTTAGGAAGTGTCTCATTATGTTGTACACAAAAGTCAACAAAATAATAGGAGTCAGCATAATTCTTCCTACACTATGTACGTATGTAAGTAGAATTTCCCTTTCCTGCAACAAAAACTGTTTCCAGATATGACCAACTTTCACCTGGAGGGAAAAATCAACCCGGGTTAAGAGTCATTGGTTTCTAAATTTGTATTTTGAAGGACATTTATATTGTTTTCAGTTTTGAAAATAAAGCCATTCTGAATGAACACTCAAATCTATATTCCCTTTTACAGGATTTAACATTCTAGTATCTAATGAATATGTCTTATGGCAGATGCTTACCACTTTGTAAAACAGCTAATCTGGAATCCTATATGATAATGGGAACATTCTCTACATGAAAGGAAAAATGCTGTATCAATTTGCACTACACCAGAGCAACATAGAAGAGCTCTGGTAGTGCAGTGGTAAAATAATTCAGATTCCGAGACTAACAACAAAAATCAGTGGTTCTAACCTATCAGCCACTCACCGGAGAAAGATGAGGCAGCTTGCTTCTGCCAAGATTAATAGTTTAGCAAGTCTACAGGCAGCTCTAACTTGTTTTACAAAGGTCTAGTAGGAACCAACTCAAGGGCAGCAGAGATTAACAAAAATGGATTTTCTTTCTTCTTCTACGTTTTCTTGTTTCCTTTTCTACATACTTTTCTGTGTCCTCTTCAAATGTTAGATTCTTATTTCTTTGTACCCTTACCCTACTCCATTTGAGATTCTTAGTTTCTATCCCTTTCATTCATATACTAGTTTCTAAATCCACACTAATCTAATTTGCCTCCTTGGAATGAACACTTTTAGAATGCAAGAGTCCAAGTTTAATGCTAAGTTCCAAATACAATACATGGGAAAAAGAAACAAGAATATGAATGCTCAGAGTCATTAAGTAAAACTGTTCTACTTAACCACTAGCCATCTGTTAGTTTTGTTTTACGGTGGTGACTTATTTGCTGAGTCAACCATGGAGAATAGATTTCACTGGAATTTACAGATTAAGATATACTAGAACAAGAGTCATGGTTATTCTAAAATTTACTCAGTGGAAACGATATGGACTATATGGAAATTATATATATTAAATGGAAATTATATACTAAATGGAAATTATATATATATTATATATGTAAAACAATAATATTTTAGTGCTAGGAGAGAAATTTCCTTGGTTGGAAAACATTAAGCACAAACTTGAGTATACCAGTATTTGTGAAAATGGCACAAGAACGGACAATATTTTCTTCTATTAAATAGGTGGATGACTAAATAGACAATAGCAAGAAAATCACTAATTTTATTCAGTGTTGTCTAAAATTATAGTTGGTTAATCATAAACTTGTGGTTAAACCACCCTATCGCCAGTCTTTTTTTTATATAATTTGTTAATTGCTACTTTCTTTACACCAGTCTTATACAACTATTTTGGAGGAGGAATAAATATAGAATCCCACACTTCTCTACATTACCTATAATCTTGTTGACGTGAGTCTTCCTTTCAACACATCAGTATTAATTTGAATCTCGATACTTATTGCAGTATCCTAGCTTGGTAGCACCTATAAATTTATTTAGAACATTTCTAACACCTCTTTGTTTTAAAATAAATGTTGGAGATAAAAATTAAAGGGCTGTCTTGTTTTCACAGATTGGTCCTGAAACTATTAAATAATTTACCTAAAAAGTCATAGTGGCTATAGAAAGAACAGTTACTACGGAAAAAAAAATGTAGAATGTTTGATTTCTGTAGAAATATACAGTTTTCCCTCAGGTCTAATCCCCCAAAAGAAAATGATTACTTCTTTCCAAAAAGCCCCTAAATATGGGATGCCATTGAGAAATGGAGGGGTAACAAGAGTAGAATGTAGTCTGAGAAATGCAGAAGGCTGCATTTTGCTTTATGCAACAAGCAAGGGTTAGGTAAGTGCTTAACTTTTTAGAAAATCCTACTCAGGAGGCTGTACCTAGAGCATGGCTTATGAAGAACTATAGGGACAATGAGATCTTAGCCATTAAGATGGAAATATATGATTCAAGCAGCAGTCACTGAAATCCAGATACCACCAAACTTGGAGTGCCAAATGCTGGGCAAGGTTGAATCAAGAGGAAAAATGTAGGTACTAGAATTGCATATACTCGGAAGCAAACGCTCTGAAGTATCATTTTGGCAATTTGACATGGTTGTAGTTTAATGGCTTTTTGTGTAGTCTACACATAGGAAATCAACTAGTGTAGTAGTGCACTATATATATATATATATACTGCATTGCTAACCAACGGTTTTGATTTTAATTCACTAGATGTTCCACAACAAACTGCCTAACTCTGAGAAGAATGGGAATCCCAGAACACTTGATCGTGCTTATTAAAAGCCTGTACTTGGTTCAGGAGGCAGTCCTCAGAACAGAGCAAGGAAATATTGCATGGTTTAAAATTGGGATGTGTCCTATCTCCATGTCTTTTCAATCTATATGGAGAACAGATTATCTGGAGGCTGGGCTGTATCAGGAGAAATATGGCATCAGGATTGGAGGAAGACTCATCAACAATCTGCATTATGCAGATGACACAACCCTACTTGCTGAAACGGAGGAGGATCTGAAGCGCTTGCTGCAGAAGGTCAAGGACTGCAGCCTTCAATATGGATTGGAGCTCAATATTAAGAAAGCAAAGATTCTCACCACTGGGTGGTTAGGCAGCATCATGATAGATGGTGAAGAGATTGAAACTGTTAACAGCTGTAGTTTGCTTGGCTCCACAGTCAACATTCTTTGCATCAGCAGTCAGGAAATAAAAAGACTAACTGCACTGGGAAAACCTGCTGTCAGAAATCTCTCCAAAGTACTGAAGAGCAACAATGTCAGTATGGAAACTAAAGTGCAGGCCATGGTCTTTGCAATCACTTGCTATACATCAGAAAGCTGGACAATGACTAGGGATGACAGGAGAATTGATACTTTTGAGTTGTGGTGTTGGAGAATGAACAGATTTGTCCTAGAGAGGGTGAAAACAGGCTACTCCTTGGAGGCAAGTATTCTGAAACTTCTTTTCGTCTAACATACTTTAGACATGTTGCAAAGAGAGGAAGACCTTCAATGAGATGGATTGATTCAGTGTCTGGGGTAATGGTGGTAGGTATTTAGGAGGCAGTGAGATTGGCACAAGATAGAGCAGGGTTTAGGGCTGTTGTACATAGAGTTGCTATGAGTCACAAGCAACAACAATAGGTGTTCCACAGGGGAGAGAAAATTTCTTCACATGAATATTTACAGCTTCAGAAAGCTGATAGAATAGATGAATGAGTTGGAATTGACTCAACAGCAGTGGGACAGTTCTGTAATTCACTCACTATTTCCGTTGTAAGTTGCAATTAAGTTTGTTCCTTATCGTGGAAAGAAACATTGCCCTGGGTTTCTGCACATCTTCATAATTGTTGGTGTGCTCAAGTCCTACTGGCATAGTTGTAACATACTGGGTTGACTATCAAAAGGTCAGCAGTTTGAATCCATCAGTGATCTGTGGGTGAAATCTGACTAGTATCCTCTTACAAAGATTTATAGATTCAATATCCCAGGAAAGGGTCAACGATGTCTTGAAACTAACTAATTGACAGTAGGTTATATAATTTTAGTTTCTTCCAACCTAGGGCATCTATCATCTCGTACTATAGCAGAAAATATCCTACTGTCATCCTTGAGATTTTCATCAGCAAATTTTCTGAAGTAGATCACCAGACTTTTCATCCTAGTCATTTTAATGCAGAAGTTCTACTGAAAGTTGTACGTTCTGGGGATTTTGCTGGTATTTGTACCAGTGATACAATTTCCAGAATTATAACATCAGTCAAGTCACTATGGTATTAAAAAAAACAACTTCCAGACACTATGGATTTAACTAACTTTTCAGCCTTTGTCTTCTTGGGAAAAAGTCTGGGATCATCAGTGTTGGAAAGCAGGTTTCCGTGGGTCCACAGCAATTTTAGGCTTACCAGCTTTATTGTCATGGTTTTGTTCTTGGAAGATTACTTCAACACTAGCTACTTGAATTGGACTAAAACCTGCTCTTGATTTGGGTGGACAAATCAACACCTCTTTTAAAAAATGCCTTGATGGGGAGTATTCCAGGGTAGTCACTGAGTACAATATCTGCTAAACATATTCTTACAAATACCTCTGGGACCTCCCTGCAGGTTGACATCCATGCATTAATCACGGCCCTCTGAGTAAAACTGTTCAGCCAGCTGTGAACTTACCTAATTGTCCTGTCAGCTGGATCATATTTCTTCATCTTGTCCACAAGTCTCTAATAAGGGATTTTTCAAATGCCTCAGTGAACCCAGATCCAACACATCCATGGTGCTAAACTGATTTACTAATCAAGATCCATCAATTTTTAGCTGAAACAAAAGGTTTTCAAAGATGATAACCACTCATGCAAACAAACTAAAGAGAATTCATGCCAATCTGTTCATCTATCTCTAGAAAGACAGAAAATCAAAGCTCTTTTAAAGAGTGATGGTATCCTGGATATACTTGAATTTTTCCCCCCATATCTCTTTTGAATTTTTTATTTCCTTACATATAAAGAATGATCCCCCAAATCCCATTAAAATAGTTCATTAATTTGTTTCCACATTGATTTAAATAGACTCAAAGTCATGTTTTGGTTCCCGTGGATTTGGTTTCATTTTCCTCAGTTTCAGCTTGAACTTGCATGTGAGTAGTTGGTGGTCTGTTTCACAATCAGCTCCAGGCCTAGTTTTCACAACTGATATTGAGATTCTCCAGCAGTTCTTTCTACAGATGTAATCAATCTGATTCCTATGCATACTATCAGGTGAAATCCATGTGTATAACCTGCGTTTATGTCTCTTAAAAATCGTATTTGCAATGAATAAGTCATTGATTGTGCAAAATTCAATCATTCTCTCTCCAGCTTCACTTCTGTCACCGAGTATATGTTTTCCAACTACTGAATCTTCTTCTCTGCTCCCAACTATTTAATTCCAGTCACCCATTATTATCAATGAATCTTGAATGCGTATTCGATCAATCTCCGACTGTAAAAGTTGGTAAAAATCTTCTATTTCCTCTTTCTTGGCTCTGGTTGTTGGTGCATATATCTGAATGATAGTGGTATTCACTGGACTTCCTTGTATGCATATGGATATTATCCTGTCACTCACAATATTGTACTTCAAGATGGATCTAGAAATGACTTTATTTTATTTTAATTTTTTTCTCTTTTTTTTTGTTTTTTTTCTTTTTCTTTTTTTTTAATTTTTTTATTAGAAATGACTTTCTTAACTATGAAAGCAACTCCCTTTTTCCTCAGCTTTTCATCTCCAGAGTAATAAATTATCACCTGACTCACAATGCCCCATGCCAGTCCATCTCATCTCACCAATGCCTAGTATGTCAATATTTGTGCGTTCCATTTCTTCCTTAACAATATCTAATTTTCCTACAATCATGGTTCTACTGAAGATTATCCAAAAATGACTGGAACAGCACATCAGCAGAGAACTACCAGAAGTCCAGGCTGGGTTTAGAAGGGGTCGTGGTACTAGAGGTATTGTAGCTATTATTAGATGGATTTTAGCTGAAAGCAAGGAATACCAGAGGAATGTATATCTGTGTTTCATTGACTATGCAAAGGTGTTCAACTGTGTGGATCATAACAAATTGTGGCTGACTCTGAGAAGAAAGAATGGGAATCCCAGAACACTTGACAGTGCTAATGAGAAACCTATACTTGGACCAAGAGGCAGTCATCATAACAGAGCAAGGAAACACTGTATGGTTCAAAATTGGGAAGGGCGTATGCCAGGGATGTGTCCTGTCTCCATATCTTTTTAACCTGTATGCAGAACAGATTTCCAGGAGGCTGGGCTCTATGAGGAGAAATCTGGTCTGATACAGGCCATGGTCTTTGCTATCACTTGTTATGCATCAGAGAGTTGGACAATGACTAACGAGGCTAGAAGGAAAACCGATGCCTCTGAGCTGTGGTGCTGGAGAAGAGCATTAAGGGTACCATGGATTGCTAGGAAAACAAACAGATTCATCCTGGAAACGGTTAAATGGAGCGCTCCTTGGAGGAAAGGATTCTGAGGCTCCGTCTAACATACTTTGGACATGTTGTAAGGAGGGACCCGGTCCTTGGAGAGGGACATCATGCTTGGGAGGGTGGAGGGACAGCGCAGGAGGGGAAGGCCCTCTATGAGGTGGATTCTCAGTGACTGGGGTAATTGGGATGGGTGTGTTGGAGATGGTGTGATTGGCACAGGACAGAGCAGAGTTTAGGGCTGTTGTACATAGGGTCGCTATGAGTCGCAAGCGACTTGATGGCACATAATAACAACAACATTGATTTAAATTCCAGCAATTGTCTTGTTAATTAATTTTCATTTAAAAAAGTAACGTAAATTCTACATACCATTTCAATTATTCAGATTTGATGACAACAACTAGTGTTCTGGGAATTCTGATGGTCTGAAGAAGCTCTGTGCTGTAATCCTGAATGCATTCAGTTCAAATCCACCAGCTGCTCTGCAGGAGAAGCAAGGATAGGTAATCTCCTCTCAGGAGATTAACTGCTTCTGAAAAACTGCCTTAGGGTCAGCTCCACTCTACGCACTCAACAACAACAACAAGTAGTTCTTTAGGGATCTATGCTGGCCTACTAGGTAAGATGATGTGCAAATTCCAAGATATTGTCTTTAAATTCATCAGCTGCTTCTCAGTAGAAAGACGGGCAATCTCCTCTCAAACAATTTTCACAGTTTCTACAAACTCACTAGAGGGTCAACCAAGAGTGTATTGTGACTTGACGACCAGAGACTTTCATAATAGTGCTTTATGAACAACCCCCTCACTTACAGTAAACAGTCATAGTAAAGATGTAAAATGCTGCCTCTGTTCTCCTCCTTTCATGCAGAGTATAAACATCCTTTCTGAGGAGGAGACCATTAATTCAAAGTTGTCTTGTGATGACAATCTTAGCTGTAGAACATCCTCGTTTTATTTTCATTTTCAGGAAAAATGCTGAGCTTTGAGTAACTTTTCAAAACAGCTTGAAGAGCTCTCTTTCTGCACCAAATTCCTGCCTGAAGCAGCTTTTTTTCTCTCATCGTGCTTTCCCATCCAGCGCAAAGGACACTGAGTGTGAGCCCAGAAGCCTCTCCACACCTGCCCACATTTCTGTACTCTGCACCTGGGCTCCTATTGATGGCGTAGATGTGGAAAATGGTCTGTTTGCGGTGATCACATCAGCCAAGCTGCCAGTGAAGGTGGAAAATCTCTTCTCCAGGAAAAATACAAATTCATATTGCAGCCCACTAAAGTTTCCTGAGAGAGGACTAAGATAGAACAATATTGAAATATATAGTAGCAACTATAAATGGGCATATTTGACCAGCTGCCTGGGTGTGAAGGGGACGGAAAGGGGCGCCTGAAGATAGGTCTGTTCCCAGATGCTCTCAACCTCCTTCCCATCTGGAGGACACAAAGTTTCATCCTTCTGGAAACTAAAAATAAATACAACTATCCATCTTAACAAATCCACACAACAACAACTTTATTTGTACTAAGTTTATAGTTGAGCCAGTTCAAGAGAAATTCTGAGGTTGGGAAAGTTTCTTTTTTAGTGCTTTTCATCTACATCCCTTCCTTCTGGTAGACTGTCAGTCCACCTTCTTATTCTTCTTTACCTGACTCCCTTCAATTCACTCATTTATTTGTTCACACATTCAGTTGGTACACATATGTTGTTGTTGTTGTTATGTGCTATTGAGTCACCTATGACTCATAGTGACCCTATGTACAACAGCCCTAAACCCTGTCATATCTTGTGCCAACAATTATCTCTGACATACCTATCCCCATTGCTCCAGTGAGTCAATCCTTCTAATAGAGGGTCTTACTCTTTTGAGCTGTCCCTCCACCCTCCCAAGCATGATGTCCCTCTCCAAGGACCGGTCCTTCCTTGCAACATGTCCAAAGTATGCCAGATGGAGCTTCAGAGTCCTTGACTCCAAGGAGCAACCAGATCTCACCTTCTGGAGGACAATTCCTACTCAAGGTCTTTTATATTCTTTATAAAGAGTCTTGATGACACTCTGATTAGGCATTTATTCTGCTAAGAAAAAGGTCACTGCCTTAAGCTCACCAACCATTCAATAGGATGGGAAAATGTGGCAATCTTCATCCATAACTATTGTTGCTGTTGTTGAATGCTATCAAGTCAGAACCAACTCATAGCAACCTGTCAGAGAGTTTTCACAGAGACAGTAAGCCACGTGGAGCAGCTTGAGGATTCGAATGGTGTGCCTGTGACAACTCACACACAGCACAGTTCCTTACCACTAACCCATCAGAGTTCCCTTAACTCATGATTCCAGTAATTAAAATTCTATGGAACAGTTCTACTCTGTCCTTCAGAGTCACTGTAAGCCTGAGTTGACTCAACAGTAATTTAAGTATCAGACAGGGTCTTGTGTTGCAGAGATGCTTAAGAGCTTGACAACAAACTAAAAAATTGGTGGCATGAGTTCATCCAGAAGCACTGTTGAAGAAAGGCTATGTGATCTACATTCATAATGACTGTAGTTAAGAAAACCTTACGGACCAGTTCTACTTTATAACACATTGGGCCACTATTAGTTGAAGGTGATTTCATGGCAATTAGATTGGTTTTAGTGCTATGTAGCAGCCCTGTGTTAGTTACTGGACATTCAAAAGAGTAAATTCAGACCTTATAAACCTCACAATCTTGGCTAAGAAAAACATGAGCTAAAAATTTTGGCAAATGAAGGTACATTTAAGGTAAAGACAAAGTATTTTGTTTAATAAGTTTATCTGACCACAGACATTTTCACTGTAAAGCCTATTTAATCCTATGGGATGGGGGAGGGAAATGTGTTGACAAGTATGTCATACAAACTACAGTTATTTATTATTTTTTTCAAAAGGTGATAGAACACTATATTCAGTGCTATTGAAAAATGTTTACAGAAAACAAAACATAAAGCTTGAAATTTTTTCACACACTTCTAAGCATTCCGGTGGTTGAGGTATGCCTTCCCTTAAACAGAATCAAAGGCTGTCCTTGGGATAGGAAGCTGCCAGGACTGTATGTCTGAGTGCATGCAGAAATACCACGAGCATTAATTCTCATGCAAAGTACAGCTATTTCAGCCTTGTCTTCTAGCTTACGCCTCACTCTGTGAAGAGATGGATTGCTAAAGCTGTCCCGTGGAGAGCTTGCCGCTGTTTAATGTTGTATCACAAACCAGGCTAATAAAGAAATCAAAGAGCTGCTTTCCATTGTCATGCTCTGATTGAGAAATCAATATAATCCATCCCCAATAGAGTGTTCCAATTAATGTGATCTCCTCTTACCTTGTACAAACCCAAACAGATGGCCACACTGAAATTGATGTTTTATACAAGGATAGCACAGAGTTTAGTCAATATAAAGTGAATGGGAGGTATTTAGGGGTAGAAGACAAGGAAAAATTTATGAATACTTGAGACCATCCTAAGGTGGTTGTGTAGGTTGTTATGTGTCAATGAGTTGCCCATGACTCATAGAGACCCTATGTACAATAGTTCTGAAGCCTGCTCTATCCTGCGCCAGTCTCGCTGACTCTGACACACCTAATGTCATTGCCCCAGTTATCACGACAATCTATCTCATTCAGGGACTTCCTGTCCTGTACTATCCCTCCACACTTGCAAGCATGATGTCCTTCTCCAAGGACTGGTCCCTCCCGGCCATGTACCCAAAGTTAGTGAAATGGAGTTTCAAAATCTTTGTCTCCAAAGAGAAACTTGGCTTCACTCTTTCCAAGACAGATCTACTTATTCTTCTGGCAGTCCATGTAATATCCAACACTCTTCTCTAGGACCCAACTCAAAGACATCAATTCTTCTTCTGTCATCCATAGTCATTGCTCAACTCTCTGATGCATAGCAATTAATTGAAAATTCCACGACCTTTATCAGATATACCTTAATCCCTAGACTGACATAATTGCTCTTTAGCAACTGAAAAGGTTCCTGAATCCCCCAGTGCAATTTGTCATTTGATTTCCTCACTACTGGTGCAAGAGTGTTGATAGAAGAGCCAAGCAAGTTGAAACTGTCAACCACCTGAAATCTCTTCTCCATCTACCACTGCCAAATGGGCAAGTGGTAAGAATCTCTGTTTTCTTGATGTTAAGCTTCAGTCAATAATGAAGTCTATAGCCCTTGACCTTTTGCAGCAAATGTTTTAGGTCCTCCTCAGGTTTTGGCAAGCAAGGCTATATCATCTGTATAACACAAATTATGAGTCTTCTTCCAACCCTGATGCCACACTCTTCATATAGTCCAGCATCTTGAATGATATATTGCACATATAGACTGGAAAAGTATGGAAACGGGAAACATCCCTGACACACTCCCTTTCTAACTTTGAAATATGCAGTATTTTCTGGCTCTGTTCTTAGCACTGAGTTTTTCCATAGGCTTTCTATTCTTGTCAAGGTCAGCCACAATTTGTTGTTGTCTCTACAGAGTCAAATGTCTTTGCATAGTCAATTAACACGTTGATGGAAATGATGGCAAATGTGTTTCTAAGCTCAGTCATCAATTTTAAAAGTGTGCGGCAACATATTAAGCACAGACAGACATTCCTTTGGCATTCTTTGCTTTCAGCCAAGATCCATCTGACATTGGCGATAATGCCTCTAGTTGCCAAGGCCCCTTCTAAACCCAGCTTGTAGTTCTCTGGTGGATACTCTTCAGTAAGATTTTGCAGATATTTGTGATATTGTTCACTAATTTCCACACTCAGTCAGATTACCATTTTTGGGATGGGAATAAATATGGGTATTTTCCAGTCAGTTGTCTGGAAGTTCCGCTGAAACCTAACCCTCAGGATTAACCTTGTTGGTATTTGAAATATCAGTGTCATAGCTACTAGCGTCCCAGAAAAATACTAGCCACCACAGTACGGCGAACTGACAAGTGAGTGGTGATTTAACAGAATAGCACAGTGTCACTATTAGGTGCCTTTGAGTCAAGTATGCTTCATAGCGACCCTATGAACAATGGGATCCTCCATCTTTACAAACACGAGGTTCCTTTCCAATGTATAGCCCCTTTTAACATGCCCAAAGTATATGGGATGATGTTTTACCATCCTTGGCTCAAAGGAGCACTATGGTTATATGTTCTCCAAACCATATTTGTTGTTCTAGGAGTCCGTGGGATATTCAGCACTCTTTGCCAACATCACACTTTGAAGGCATCAAGTCTTCTTCAGTCATCTTTATTCACTGTCTAATTCTCAGATGCATAGCGAGGTACACATAAGACAGCTTCTTCTTGTTGTTGTTAGTGGGTGACATCAAGTTGAGTATAATCCATAGTGACCCTATATGAACAACAGATCTGAATGCTGTTCTGTTCTACACCACCTACATAATCTCTGAAATACTGCCCATTACTGTAGTCACTGTTTCAATCCATCTGGTTGAAGGTCTTCCTCTTTTTCACTCTCTGACATACTGCCCCTTACTGCAGTCACTGTTTCAATCCATCTGTTTGAAGGTCTTCCTCTTTTTCACTGACCTCCCACCTTTCTAAACAGGATGCCCTTCTTCAAGGGATGGCTTCTGCTAGCAACATGCCAAAAGGATTTGAGATGAAGCTTTACCACATTTGCCTCCAAGGAGCACCCTGGCTGCACCTTTTCTCAATATATCTATTTGTTCCTCTGGCAGTCCACAGGAGATTCAGTACTCGTCTCTGACACCAGAGCCTAAAGGCATCAATTCCTCTTCTGTCATCCTTATTCATTGTCTAACAAGCAAACAAGTCAGGTTGTGTCATCTGCGTAACACAGGTTGGTTATGAGTCATCTTCTTATCCTTATGCCACATTCTTCTTCATAGATTTTGGCTTCACAAAATATTTGCTCAATTTACAGACTAAATAGAGGAGAAAGGATTACATGGAGAAAGGATTACATCCCTGCCACCCTGCCAGACTTTAAACCATATAGTGGGTTTTTGCTCCACTTAGACAATAGCTTCTTGCTCTACGTACAGATTTCACCTGATCATAGTTATGGTGTTCTGAGGTACCCATTCTTCTCAATGTTAACCATAGTTTCTTTTGATCTTTCAAATCTTAGTGTTAAAATACTGTTGTTCTTAATGTCATGTGCTAGTGAGTCAACTACAAATCATAGCAATCCTATGAATAATATCTAGAGCCAATCTCACTGTCTTTGACAAACCTGCCCTCTCACTGCCATAGTCATTTTGTCAGTCCATCTCTTCCAGGGTCTTCCTCTCTTGTGTTGTTCCTCCATACTTATAAGCATGATGTCCTTCTCCAAGGACTGGCCCCGCCAGGCAACATGTCCAAAGCATGAGACAGAGTTTTAAAATCCTTGCATCCAAGTAGCAGCCTGGTATATTGTGTAATATATCAGGCTTCTAACTGAAAAGTTAGCAATTCCATTCCAAAAGCCTTTGTATGGGAGAAAGATGAGTAGTCTCCTCAAGTAAAGGACTACAGTTTCAGAAACCCAGTGGAGGGCTGCCATGAGTCAGAATCCAAGAGACAATAGTAGGATGTTCAGTAATGGGTAATGATAATTGCTTTTATGAATGCTGGTATATGTACAGCCATTAAAGGTGCTCATTGGAGTACCTGTTTTCAATAAGACACGTCAAGTCTATATGAGAAAGGCTTATTTCCATTAAAGCAATATGTCTATCAGAAAACACGATAAACTGGTTAAGAGATCCAATAAGTACTAATTATTCCTGGTCACATTTCTGTTCTTACAATATCAAATAAGTACTCCTTTGTGTGAAGTTTGCATGATACTAGATTTAATCTTAGAGAAATTTTCATTTTTATACATCCAGACTGATCAGATATCAGCAATTTTACATGTTTCAATTCACAATGAAAGCACATACTCTAAATCATGTCTTTCCATCTGGTTTAAGATTTAATGATGAGAAGAAGTTGTATAAACTTTAATAAACTGTTTCTTTGCAAGGAGTTAGGACATCTGATAAAGTAAGCTGCAACTTTCTTTAGATTTTTAAAAAGCCCATTATTGACTCTTTAGAGTTCTGATTTCTGGGTGGTACAAATGCTTGCTATACTTGGCTTCTAACTGAAAATTTATGTAGTGCCCACACAGGTATCTTGGAAGAAAGACCTGGAAATTTCTTTTTTTTAAAAAAAAAAATCATTGCTGGAAAACCCTTCAGAGGACAGTTCTAGTCTGATACATATGGAGTTGCCAAGAGTCATAATTTATTAGACAGCGACTGCTGCTCTGAGCAACATTCTAAGCACAGAGGATATGGTCTCTGCCCTTGATCATGGAAATCTGGCTTAATATACTAGCTCTGTCACTATTTGAGACGTAACACCTCGGGAAACACACTAAATTCATCTGAGCCTTTGTGTCTTCACCTGCAAAATAAAGACTGTGGGACAGACTTCTAGAAATCTTGTAATTCCAAAATGTCATGGGTCTATGGCTGAGCTTTTATGTACAAGGTCTGGGATTTGGTTTTCTTTCCTGTGCTACATTCTCCTAAAATCGGTCCATTCCAGGAATTTTATCAAGAGCTAATTTACACAACAATTATTCCTACCAGGCCAGCTTTTTCCTGGATCTGGCTCTTTTGGCCAGGGGAGGAGGGGAGGGAGATCTCGGGCCATCTGTCTCTTCATAGTACAGACTGAGTTTCTGAATGGTTGCCTAGCATAAATTTAATTAGGAAAGTAAACCTGTTGGGATAAATCAGAAAAATATATTATGAAACCATGAAATCAAAGAGATTTTTGAGTATTTCCTTTCCTTTATAATCCTCCTCTGATGCTAGCTAAAAACCTAAACTACTCTTTGCTTTCTAATACAATTCTTTACATTTCTCTACAGCCATCAAAATTTTTCCCATACCTTAAGGTCCATCACTGCTTATGCATCTTCAGTGAAGCATATTTTATTTTTTTACCCTTCTGTGACTGCTTCTATGATTCATTTTGTTTTACAACTCAAAACAAACAGCAGAAACTTCAATTGTCATGTGATGGATTCTGACTTTCGGAGACCCCATGTGTTACAAAGAAGAGCTGTTTTCCATGAGGTTATTAATGGCTATAGCTTTCTGGAAGCCAAATGCCAATTGTTAAAATTTTCTTTCAAGGTATCTTTGAGTGGATTTGAAATGCTAATTGTTCACTTTGGATGGCCATGTTTAATCTCCATGCTATGCAGGGAAACTGTATTACAACATCTTTTCCATTTTGTTTCTAAAACTCTTTCAAACATATATCATTTTACTGATCTTTGGAGAAGGATAGCATTTGCTGTTATCACTGTTAGGTAATATCAAGGTGGTTCCAACCTATAGTAACCCAGTGTACAACAGAATGCCCTACTATTATTTTATTTATTAGAACAGTTATTGAAGATTTTTGTTTTCTTTATATTGAGGTGCAATCCATTACTGAAGGCAATAGTCTTTTAAGTTTCATCACTATGTCATTCAAATCATATTTAATTTCGTGCAGTTGTGTCATTTGCATATTACAGAGTGTTAGTCTTCCTCAACTCTTGATACTGTATTTTTTTATCATACAATACTACTTTTCAGATTATTTTATCAGAATAAAAATGTAGCAGATATGGTAAAATGATATAATCTTTACATATGGTATATATTAAGTATTTCCTAAAATTGGTGAAAGAAAGAAAGAATGAATGGATATTCATTCTATACAGAAAGTAATGATAAAACAAACAAAAAAATGTGTGTGGAGTTGGGGAATAATCACTGTTTGTCAGGACTTTTCCTTAAATCTTTGTGTACATTAATACATGTGATCATTACTGCAATCCAATGTGATATGCAACTATTATAGCGTCCAGTTTAAAGAGAAGAGAATCAAAGCAGAGAGAGGTTATGCGACTTGTCCAGAGTTGCAGAATGAGGTAACAGTATATGGATGACTGAGTATCAGCAAGTAGAACTCCATAGGACACACTACAATTTCTTTACAATATTGTATAATTCCTGACCATATATGCCAAAATGAAGGAGGCACAGCTCATTAAAGATGGGAAGTTATATTTTTATTTTCTCCCATGTTTGGCATTTTAACTCTAAGATATTCATACTTATTTCCATTCCTAAGAAAGGAGATCCAAAAGAATGTGGAAATGATTAAAGATTATCATTAATACCACAAGCAAGCAAAAGACTGCTGAAGATCATTCAAAACCAGATGGAACAGTACATAGAGAATTTCCAGAATTTCAAGCTGGATTTATAAGAGGTGTGGCATCAGGGATAGCACTGCTGATATCAAACGGATCCTGGCTGTAAACAAAGAATACTAGCAAGATATCTATCTGTGCTAGATTTTACTAGGCAAAGACATTTGACTGTCTCTAGGCATAACAAATTATGGTTAACATTTAGAAGAATGGAAATCCCAGAAAATTTAATGTGCTTTGTAAAAACCTATACCTAGGTCAGGAAGCTGTTGTGCAAATACAGAAAGGGAACACTATATGGTTTAAAATTTAGAAAAATATGTATCCAGGTTTTATCCTTTCTCCATGCTTACTCAGTCTGTACACTGAACAAATTATTGAAAAGCTGGACTCAATGAAGAAAAATGTGGCATCCAGATTGGAGGAAGACTCAATAGTTACCCTCAGAGTATACAGATCACAACCTTGTTTTCTGAAAGTGAGGAGGACTTAATAGCTTGCTGCAAAATATCAAAGAATACAGCCTTTAAAATGGATTGCATCTCAACATCAAGAAAACAAAAACTTCTTCCAAAAGGCAAAATCAAGATAAGTGAAGAAAAGATTGAAACTGTCAACTTCATCTTACTTGGACCCACAATTAAAACACTTGGTCCCAGTAGTCTGGAGATGGAGAGACCTACTGTACTGGGAGAATTACAGGCAGTGACTTCTCAAAATCATTGAGGAGCAATGATGTAAGTTTAAGGACAAAGGTACGCCTGATTCAGGCTATGGTCTTTCAGATCATTTGCTATACGTCTGAGAGCTGAATAATAAATAAGGATGACAGAGGAATCGATGCCTTTAAGTTGTGGTGTTGGAGAAGAGTGCTGAATATTACATAGGCTGCCAAAAGAACAAACTAGTATGTCTTGGAGAAGGTGCAGCCAGAGTGGTCTTTGGGGGCAAAGATGGCAAAGCTGTGTCTCATATACTTTGGGCATGTTTCAACGAGAGGCTATTCTTTGGAGAAGGACATCATGCTTGAAAATGTGGAGAGAGAGTGAAGAAAAGGAAAATTTTCAGCCAGGTAGATTGACACAATGACTGCAGCAATGGGCTCGAGTGAGTCAGGGATTTTATGAATGGCACAGGATAGGTCAGAGTTCAGATCTGTTGTTCACAGTGTTGCTGTGAGTTGTACTTGACTCAGTGAGGCCTAACAGCAACAATATACCATATAAAAGGTGAGTTTTTAACAAATTTTTCTCCTCAACTAAAACAAACACTTTTGTTTTTTATCATTTTGAGCATATGAGCCTCAACCAAAATGACAGTATGTTCAAGATTAGATTAGATGTGTAAATTTTGAATTTTTTTATAAAATACAGAAAAATAAGGCAACACTGTTTGGGGGATTAAAATACATCAGCATGTTATCCACACTCATACATACACACACTTTTTGTCATTCATACACAAAAAATGATAAAAATTGAGCAAATTTAAAATATAGCAAATTAAAAATTTAGCACTTCCTGTGTAGGAGATTTGGCACAGTATTCTGGTAAGTGTAGTATAAACTATGTTGCACTGCTAACCAAAAGGTCAGACACAGGAGAAAGATGGGTTTTCTCCTTCTACAAAGACTAAAGAAACCAGATGGAAGGTCACTATGAACTGGACTGACCTGACAGCAGTGGTTATGTTATAGTCCAGGTGGCATAGTAGGCTAAGAGTTAAGCTGTCAAAGCAATGGCCAACAATTTCAACCTATGGGCTACTTAAAGAGAAAAAGATGAAGCTGCCCCTTCTTGATAAGATTACACATTTGGAAGCTAGATGAAGAGACACTGTGAGTCATAATTAACATGTCAGTGGTTATTATTTATTTCTTTTGGTTTTGTTGACCCCCACAAAATCTCCCTAAAATACTCTATATCAGAGATATCAAAGTTAAGGGCTAGAAGTCCACAGGATAACTCTCTAGGGTAAGTTTTTAAATCAGGGTCTCAACAAAGAAAATCCAACCATTCACATTCCACGGAGTCCTGTTTACAGTCTGCAGGAACATTCACTGGGCTATTAGGAAGAACGCTAATGTTCTCAGTTACACCTAAATTAAGATAAAGCAGTAACCTAGTTACTGTAAAAGTGGTTTTATTTATAGACAGCAATTTAATCTTTAATATGCAACTACCATCTGTAAAACTACTTAGCCCCATCTATCCCATTTATGTCTTTATTATCCTCTTGTAAAAACACATGGAGCATTCTTAGTTATAGATGCTAAATGAGTTCTCTCACTAACCCTTTTTTTTCAGCTTAAAAATGTTGATGTAATTACAGTAGATAGATACATTTTCATGCTGAATGTCCTTCATCCATTATATCCTATAATGAAATTAGCTAGGAGCTCTACACAAATTAGAAGCTATTTCTGGTAGTTGGAGAGGACGAATTCCTCCTCCAGTGAGAACATTTGTTTGAGTGGGGAAGAGGTCTGAGGGTGGGGTGAAGGTGAGGAGGCACAGAGAGATTCAAGTGCTCAGGAATGTCAAGCTTTTCAAGGAAATCATCTCTCTGAAGAACATAAGCCTGTAAGCACATCGAGCCAGCTGTGTACCTTCAACCAGCATTGCTGGAGACTCAGCTCGGAAAGTGCAAACTGACTCCTGCGTCACATCACATCTGGAAGCCTAACCGGCATGAGAGCCAGGCATTTCAGCAAAGTCAGCCTGTCTGCTTGAAGGATTGAAATGCTATTTTCTGAGCAGGGTTTCCAGCCTCTCGAGGAGTTATCCAAAGCCTGGCAATTAAAGTCATTCCTCTAATGATGATTAGCTGACAGCTGGAGGGGAAATAAAAAAACAAACACATAAAAAGAAGAAAGGGAAAAAAAAAAATCCTAAAACCTGATACGAAGGAACAGGAGTAGAAAACAAAGAACCTGATGGGACTTCTAACATCAGCAACTAGACTTTTTGTGTAGGCTGAACTTTAGAATGCAGGACTTTGTTAGGTGCAGTCAATTCAAGTATGACTCACAGAGACCCTATGAACAAAAGATCTGAACCCTGTGCTGTCCTGTGCCATCCTCACCCTTTCTGACATACAAGAGCCCACTGAAGCAGTCAGCCCACCTGGTTAATAGTCTTCCTCTTCACTGACTCTCCCTTCCTAGAATCATGCCCTTCCCTAAGGAATAACCCCTCCTAGCAACATGCACAAAGTACGTGAGGCAAAGCCTCACCATTTTTACACCCAAAGAGCACTCTCTTTGCCCAAAGGTGCACCCTCTCCAAGACATATTTTTAATTTTGTATTTAGATAAATTTTAAATCATTAGCTGTAAGAAGTTGCATCGCTAACCCAAAGGCTGTGCACCTCTCTGGTGATTGAAATTTACCAGTGACTCTAAGTAACATGGCCAATCTCCTCATGAGCAACTTACAGTCTTGGAAACCCAAAGGACGGTCAGCTATGAATCGGCTCTGACTCAATAGCATGAAGTGAGTCACTAACTCAGGGATGGTGAATGCAAACGGAGGGTGTTTAAACTTCACTCATCTCTTGCCTTATGGCAGATGGAACTAATCAGGTATGGCATTCTTTCCCACTGAGCCTTCACCTTGTGTTCCACATTGCCAAAAGCACATAGAAGACACCTAGAAATTATGTTAGTTGCTGTTGGGGTGAGTCCAACAACAGTTCTGAACCCTGTCCTAACCTGTGTCATCCTCCCAATCTCTGACACTCTCAAGCCCACTGCTGCAGTCAGTATGTCAGTCCAATGAGTTAAGGATCTTCCTCTCCTTTGCAATCCCTCCAAGTTTTCAAGCATAATGTCCCTCTTCAAGGAATAACCTTTCCTAGCAACATGCCCAAAATATGTGAGTAGTTGCCGTTGTTGTTATGTGCCGTCGAGTCATTTGTGACTCATAGCGACCCTATGTACAACAGCCCTAAACCCTGCTCTACCCTGTGCCAATCTCATTGCCTCTGACACACCCATCCTGATTACCCCAGTCACTGAATCAATCCACCTCATAGAGGGTCTTCCCCTCCTGCGCTGTCCCTCCACTCTGCCCAGCATGATGTTCCTCTCTAAAGACCTGTCTCTCCTTACAATATGTCCAAAGTATGTCAGGCGAAGCCCCAGAATCCTTGCCTCCAGGCCAGCTGAGAAACTGAGTCCTGTGTTCTGGTGATATACAGGAAACTAGTGTCAGATAATGGGACAGAATTCAAGTGTCTCCCCTTCAGGATGCAGATCCTTTTTATATGACACAATAAGGGTATAGTAATTGACACAATAAGGGTATAGTAATAAGGGTTTAGTAAGTCACAAACCTGTAAACAAAACCGAAAGAGATGATCCTGAAATTCAGTGTTCAGGCAAATGTCTAATATTCCTGAGCTTGCACACTGGTCAGAGAGACTGTGCCCTGACATTGCAAACCCACATGGTGGTGTGTCCAATTCAAGCTACCCAAACTCAGCCTGACCAGGATTTAGTCATGCATTCTTGCGAGAGTCTGTGAAATTGGGAATAACTTTTGAAACATCAGTGTAAAATTGGACCATATTTTAAAAAGGATATAGTCCACAAGAAGGGAGCAAGGGAGGCTACATGCAAAGAAACATATGCTCCTAGTAAGTTCTCTCCTTTCACTTCATCACAATATTCTATTTCCTTCAAAATTCCAGCCATGGTCTGAATTCATTTTTTTAAATTTTTGTTTACCATCTGTCACCCATAAGAACACAGCCTCCACGAGAAAGGGCTCTATTTGATCTCCAGCATTTTGCATTGTACTTGTTAATTAATAAGAGACCAAACAATATGTTTATCTGGAATTATTTTTAAAAAGCTTAGCGGCATTTGCAATAGGAAACAAAAGGGTTTTATCTAGATGAATAGTTAGAGAATGGGAGTTCATGAGGTAGAGAATGAGCACTGATTAGGCAATGTGATATATGCTAGCTACAAAGAAAACGTGGAAATGTAGGGGGATGCTTATCATGTAGTAGATAGAGAAATGAGCAGGTCTAATAGTACATGCATAAATGAGGTTGAACTAAATTATTTTTAAAAGTATTATTGGAATACTTATGCATTGCCTTCTGAAAAAAGTCAGTACTTTTACTTTTCAAATTATTCAAATCTCCTCATTGCGTCTTTGAGAAAACTGAGGTAGAACTCAAGGTATGTAGAGACATTTGGAAGATCCATAAATGGAAAATGAGAGAGCTGACATTACCTGGGATCTTCGAATGCCATTTCAAACATTCCTTCCACTCCACTGGGGAGTCTCCACGGAATAAGACCTTTACTGTTCTAGTGTCTTAACTCAGCCCCATATATAGGACTTACCTAACACACTCGAATACATTTCATCAGCTCAGAGTATAAAGAAAAACAATGTGTATGTTTTTTAGAAGAAATACCCATAATCAACCCTAGACCTTAAAAAAAAATAATAATCCACCCTGCTGCCACTTCACAAGCTAAAAACATTTTCTTCCCGAACCCTGTGAAACTGTTCCTGCTATACAAGCCAACAATGCACCATCACTTAGGGCCAAATGGACAGCCAGATTTAGAAGGTACTACCTCTCAAGTTACAACCTGCTACCTCCCTACTTGGATATGGAGTTAATCTTACAGTTAGGAAAGTCTCTTATGACAGTGTGCAAAGTCACATTCCTTCCATCCAAATCGACGATTTCCAGCCTACGTGCTTGTAAGAAATTTACTCCTTTGCAGGACCCAGGGAGGGTAAGAAATTAACCCCCAAGGCCTGATGACATCCTAATACTAAACTGGAGATGTGAGGTAAGGAAGTCGTTTTCACTGGATTCCATACACACTTTTTAGCCAACTTCTTTGTACTTATTTAGGTGACCGACAGGCCTTTCATTATAAAACCCACGGAGAAAGGCAGAAGTCAATGACATGAAAATGGCAAATTTTGATTGCAAATACATGAAGTTTATCTATGCAATCATCTTTCAATTAGTCACACTAAAAGAGAGGAACTGTTGCATAGAAAATGCAGAACCACTGAATGTGGAACCATCATTCATTTTTAGTTTTGGAACATATGTAATGACTAGTAAAGAATAAAGTAATAATTATTAATGATATGGATAGCAGTGGTAGCATTCATCAAGCATATGCTATGTATCATATGCTATATTAATCAAGCCATAAACCACCCTCATGTAAAAAGGTGTCATTATCCTCTCTTTAGAAAATAGGGAAACCAAGAGATAGCTCTGCATTTGTTCAAGGATACACAGCCAGAGAGTAAGGAAACTCAGGGCAGTCTGATCCAAACCCTGTGTTTATGCTCAGTGTGCTACACTTAAGGGTTCATATTCCTCTATTTCTTTGCTGGTTACTTGTTATGTCTCCAGAAGTCCTTGTTTGCTTGTGGAATTCTTCCAGGCTCTGCTGTATGTATGATGAGGCAAGAAGGTTAGTGAGTAGACACCTACCACTTACTTCTAGCGCAAATATTAGTTGTTTATTAGGTGTTGTCAGTTCGATTCTTACTAATGGAGATCTCTTTGGTCACAGTATAACAGTATTCCATAGTATTTTCAAGGGCTCCTTTTTCAAAAGTAGATTGCCAAATCTGTCTTTTAAGGCACTTTTGGATGGAATTTATCTTCCAGCTTTCAGTTGGTAGTCTAGTGAGTCACCTGCACTATCCCATGGCTTCACCAATATGGCAGTCCAGTATTAAAACAAATGTACATAGCAAACACAGGTTCCACTCTTACCCTCCCTCTTTTAAATGATGCATTTCAGGGTTCAGGAAGAATAAATGGTGTATTATATTTTTAAATAAATAATACATACCCTTCTATTTTTTTTCTTGGAGCTTTTACTACATAAAATCAAAGACTACAATCTTTAATTGAATATGTAATATGAATTACATCTCAGGGACCTTTCCAGAACACTGAAAAACAATGTTGTCAGTCTAGAGAGACTAAGATGCACCTGATCCAGGCCATGGTTTTCACAATTACTTGCTATGCATCAGAGAACTGCCTCATGACTAAGGATGACAGAGGAAGAACTGATGCCTTTGAAATTACAGTGCTGGAGAAGAGACTTGACCATACCATGGACCACCAAGAAAACAAACAGGTCTTTCTTGGAGAGGGTGAAACAAAGTTTCTCCTAGAAGGCTAGGATTTTGAAACTCTGCCTGACATACTTTTGTCATGTGGCCAAGAGGGACTGATCTTTGGAGAAGGACATCATACTCGGAAGGGTGGAAGGACAGCACAGGAGAAGAAGACCCTAGATGAGATAGATTGATGCTGTAACTAGGGCAATAGGGGTAGGTGTGTCGGAGTCAGTGAGACTGGCTCAGGATAAGACAGGCTTTAGAGCTGTTGTACATAGGGTCACTATGAGTCACTGGTGGCACATAACAACAACAACATCATCATCAAGAAAACAAAAACCCTCACCACTGTACCAATAGGCAATATCATGATAAAGAAAGATAAGACTGACGTTTTAAATTATTTCCTTTTACTTATATGCACAATTGACAGCCACAGTAGTAGTTGTTGTTGATTGCTGTCAAGTCAAGCATGACTTATATATAAACAAGAGGCCTGAAGCCTTTTTATAACTATCTTCACTTACCAATGTTCACAGAATTTCCAAAGGTATGTTGTTTAGGAAGTAGATGTCACTCCTGCTTCCAAACCTTTCTTAAACTTGGAATTCCACCAAACACTGTCCACCATGAGCAACAGTTACAGCATTTGACACCCCAATGGCACAAGATTCAGCATCACACAACCCCAGGTTACCTAAGTAGAGCATATTACACAGAAGAATGCTGTACCACTTAGAAGAAAGTTCCTCCAAAATATAACAACTAAATTTTAAATACAAAGGACCTCCTCCAAGGTCTTGTTGACTCTAAATGAGAGGCTTAAATAAAAAAAAAACAAAAACAAAAAACAACCAAGATAGTATGTTTTTGTTGTGATGTGCCGTTGAGTGCCTGTGATGTATAGTGACCCTATGGATGGCAGCTCTGACTCTTTCCCTGTCCTGAGCCAGTTTCACTGACTCCAACACAGTAATAGTCAGGAAAAGACGGATAACCCAGTTACAAAACAGGCAAAAGACATCGAATGAATTTTCACAGAGGATGATACTCAAATGGCAAACAGACACAGGAAAAAATGCTCCAAATCATTTGCAATAAGAAAGTTGCAAATCAAAACCACAATGAGATGGTGGCAAGGAACTCTTATACATTGTTGGCGGAGTTGAAAAAGGGTACAAACATTCCAGCAGGCAGTTTGGTGCTTCCTCAAAAAGCTGAACATAGAAATTCCATATGACTCAGCTATTCCACTACTTGGAATATACCCTGAGAAAATGAGAACTGAGTCACAAATGGAGATTTGTACACTGATGTTCACAGCAGCACAATTCACCATCGCACGAATATGGAAACAGCCCAAATGTCCAACCACAAATGAATGGATTGAGAAATTAATGGTATTTTCATACAATGCAATACTATGCAGCACAAAGGAACAATGATTTTGTAAATTATTACCTAACTTGAGATAGACTGGAGAACCTTATGCTGAGTGAAATAATTTAGTCCCACAAGGATAAATATTGTATAAAACCATTATTGTAGAATGAGTATAAGAATCCAAGAGGGGTGGGAGAGGGTGGAAACAGAGGGATAAAGATGTGCAGGGGGAGATTAATCATGGTGTTGTACAATTTGATGGGTGAGGGGGTGAGGGAAATGGAAATATTTTGTTCTTGAAAACAAAGTATTCAAATTTTATTAATAAACTAGTAGAATTTTTTTTAAAAAAAGGACCTCTCCACACTACAAAAAGAAAAAAGATGTCCATTTAAAGACTAAAGTGTGTCTGATACAAGCTATAGCATTTTTCAATTGCTTCCTATGCATCTGAATGTTTAGACAATCAATAAGGATGACAGGGGAATTGACACCTTTGGATTTTGGTGTTGGTAAAAAGTATTGACTATGGTCTCTGAAAAGATCAAATAAATGTGTCTTGAAGGAAATGTAACCAGAGTGCTACTTAGAGACAAAGAGGATAATCTGGTCTCATTTACTTAGTGCGTATTTTTAGATGTAACTGGTCTTTGGAGAGAGATATAATGCTGGGAAAGGTAAAGGGTCGGTGAAAGAGAAGACGGCTGTCAACAAGATGAATTGGCACAGTAACTACCATAAATGGGCTTGAACATGACAGAGAATATAAGAATGGCGCAGGATAGGGCAAGGTTCAGATCTATTGTTCATAAGGTGGTTATGAGTGGTAACCGACTTGATGGCAACAACAATGTATTTATTTGCCAATAGCTAGATATTTTTGCAAATTCACAATGCTAATTTTTTTCAGCAGGATGGGGGGGAATCCCAACAAAACAAAACAGCACAGAAGCTCTTCTGGAGTATAAGACAGATTGTACCATTGGCAAATAGAAAATGACGTATTTTGTACCAAAATAGAATATCTCTTCTGGGAAGAATCACCTTTCTCTCTGCTTAGGAATTCTTTGTTGTGTTCATCCCAATAATGCCCATGGAATATTGGAGAATGTAAAGAAAATTTAAAACAGAGATGCAAGGCTCCTAATGCAAGCAAAATAATGCTGAAGATCATTAAAAAACAGAATAGTACATAGAGAACTGCCAGATGCTCAAAGTGGATTTAGAAAATGCATCCTGTCTCCATACCTTTTCAATCTATATGTGGGACAGATCATTTGGGAGGCTGGACTTTATGAGGAGAAATGTGGCCTCGGGATTGAAAGAAGATGTTATGCAGATGATACAAACTTGCTTGCTCAAACAGTGAAGGACCTGAAGCATTTGCTGCAGAAGAGTAAGGACTATAGTCTTCATTATGGACTGAAGCTCAACATCAAGAAAACAAAGATACTCATCACTGGGCCAATTGGCAGCATCATGACAGATAGAGACTGAGATTGTTAACAACTTCATCTTGCTTAGTTCCCAAACCAACATTTTTGGTACCAGCAGTCAGGAAATCAAAAGACAAACTGTATTCGGAAAATAGTGCTGTCAGAGATCTCTCCAGAGGACTGAAGGGCAAGGATGTCAGTCTGGAGACTAAGGTGCACCAGATACAGTCCATAGTATTTACAGCTACTTGTCAGGCATCAGAATGCTGAACAATGACAAAGGATGACAGAAGAATTGATATTTTTAAATTGTGGTGCTGGAGAAGAGTATTAAAGATAACCATGGACTGCCAAAAGAACAAACAGGTCTGTCTTGGAGAAGGTGGAACCAGTTTGCTCTTGGGAGGCAAATCTTTTGAAGCTCTTTCTGACATATTTTGAGCATGTTACCAGGAGGAACTTGTCCTTAGAGAAGGACATCATATTTGAAAGCATGGATGGTCAGCTCAGGAAAAGGTGATTCTGGATGAGATGGACTGACAGTGACAGGGGCAGGTGTGTCAGAGACAGTGAGAATGGCTCAGGATAGGGCAGGGTTCTGAGTGATTGTGCATAGGGTCACTATGAATTTCAGTCAACTTGATGTCACCTAAAAACAACAACAGAATGGGTTTCTACTGTCAATTTCTCAAGCACAACACATCTTTTCATTACTTGATGGCTGCTCCCATGGGTGTTTCCTTGGAAACAGCCAAAGCAGTAATCAGAGGTCAATTTATAGCAATAAGCAAGCACATCAAAAGACAGGAAAAACAGACTATTGACTCTCTAACCCAATATCTCCAGCAAATTGAAAAAGAACAGCAAGACCTGACACCCTTTAAAAAAACTGAAATTATAAAAACTAGGCCAGAAATAAATGAAATAGAAAACAGGAAAACAATTGAAACTATCAACAAAACTAGGAGTTGGTTCTTTGAAAAGGTCAGTAAAATCGATAAACCACTAGAAAAACTCACAAAAGAAAAAGAGGGAAAAGACACAAATAATCCAAATAAGAGATGAATCAGGCAATATCACAATAGACCCAACTAAAATAAAAAAGCTAACAGAGTACTATGAAAAACTATACTCAAACAAATATGAAAATCTAGAGGAAATGGACGAATACTTAGAAAAATACAACCTACCTAAATTGACACAAACTGAAATTGAACATCTGAACAGACCCATTACAAAAGAAGAAAATGAAAAGGTAATACAACAACTTCCAACCAAAAAAAGCCCTGGAGCAGATGGTTTTACAAGTGAATTTTATCAAACATTTAGAGAAGAACTGTGACTAATTCTACATAAATTTTTCCCGAAAATAGAAGATGGAATCCTCCCAGATTCATTCTATGAAGCAAACATATCTTTGAAACCAAAGCCAAGAAAAGACACCACCAAAATAGAAAAATACAGGCCAATATCTCTCATGAACATTGATGCAAAAATCCTGAATAAAATACTGGCAAATAGAATCCAACGATACATCAAAGAAATAATTCACCATGACCAAGTGGGATTCATAACAGGTATGCAAGGATGGTTAAACATAAGGAAAACAATTATTGTAATTCATCACATTAACAAGGCAAAGAACAAGAACCACATGATCCTATCAATTGATGCAGAATTGAAAATCTTTGATATCTGCAATCTTTTCTCTGCCCATCATCATGTTTCCTATTGGTTCCAGTGGGGAGGCTATCTGTTTTCTTAATGATGAGATAAAATCCATATAGTAGGCTACAGTCTTTGATCTTCTGCAGTAAGTGCTTCACATTTTTTTCATTTTTTAAAAGCAAGTTTGTGTCATCTGCATAACATTCATTGATGATTTATTCACCAATCCTGATGCCATATTGTTTCACATAATCCAGTATCTTCAGTGATTTGTTTAGCATACAGATTATATATAGTAAAAGAACCCAACCTTCATATGCACCTTTACTGGTTTAAAAACATGCAGTGTTTCTTGTTCTGTTTTAGACAACTGCTTGCTGGTCTGTAAGCACAAGTAAATGTTCTGGCATTTCCATTTTTCTCAATGTTAACCATTTGCATTTTTGTGATCCAAATCCTTTCACAGTCAATAGAGTACAAATAAATATCTTTCTGGTGTTCTCTGCTTTCAGTCAAGATCCATCTGACATCAACAATGATATCACTAATCCATGGCTTCTTCAGAATCCAGCTTGAATTCCTTTTCAATGTGCTATTCCAGCCACTTCTTTATAATCTTCAGGACAATTTTACTTGCATGTGACATTAATTATACTGTTTGATAATGTCCACACCCTACTGGATCAGCTTTTTCTTGAAAAAGACCACTTTAAAGTCCAAAAGAGTAAGGGTATTAGTTTA
The DNA here is from genome assembly GCF_000299155.1 of Elephantulus edwardii. NCBI lineage: Eukaryota > Metazoa > Chordata > Mammalia > Macroscelidea > Macroscelididae > Elephantulus > Elephantulus edwardii. The sequence goes on from NW_006399899.1 coordinate 355,739, forward strand.
ATGACTAAGGTGTACCTGATTTAAGGCATTGTATTTTCCATTATTCCTATGCATCCAAAAATATGATGATAAACAAGCATGGCAGAAGAATTGGTGCTTCTGAATTATGGTGTTGGGAAGAATACTGAATATATCATGGAGAGTTGAAACAACAAACTCATCTATCTTTGAGTAAATATAATCAGGGTAATCTTTAGAGGCAATAATAGGGAAACTGTGTCATGTACTTTGGGTATAAGGTAATCAGAGGTTAAGTACTTGGAAAAAACATGCTGGAAAAGGTGGCAGGTCAGAGAAAGAAAAGACCCTCAATAAAGTGGATTGACCAAGTCACTGTAGCAATGGGTTGGAGATTGTGACAGTGTTGCAGGATAGAATAAGGTTCAGATCTGGTGTTCAGAGGGTTGCTATGAGTGGTAGTCAACTTGATGGCACCTAATAACAACAAAATAAGATTTCTCAAAGTGTAATTATTACAGAAATTGACTACTATCTCTTTTTCTTGCATAGCAGAAAGTTGGTTTTTAAACTAATAACTTTTTGATTAGCAGCTAAGTACCCAACCATGTTGTCATCAGAGTTTCTTATTGGTCATTAAAAAAAACACAAAAACAAAAAACACCCATCAAAAAACCAACTCATGCCATCAAGTCAGAACCAACTCATAAATTCTCAGCGAAGGTGATATGAACTGTGGTAGGGCAATACTGCTTCTTGGGTCACTGTATTGTACTCATATCATGTATAAAGCACATGTATATGTCTTGTACATGTATTTGTACTATTATTATTTGCCCCTAGCATCTTAAGTGTTGCAACTCAAGGCTTGAATTTGTTCTTCAGTTTCTTCAACTTAAGAAATGCTGGGGGAGGGTTCACTATGTGTTAGAACCAACAGGACAGCAGTGAATTTCCACTGTGGGTGCAAAAAGATAAGTACACGCTCTGAATCCAACTTTGTGGGCTTGATGTCTCTTTTTAATTTGTGGAAACTTAATTCACACTTTTAGTATTTCTCCAGTGTGTCAAATGAACAAATTACTAATAACTTTCTTAGAGTTGTTCAAAGATTAAAGTACTTCATTCATGGAAAAACTTAAATAGCTTCTGCTCTCTAAAACACATTCAATAAATGTAAGTTGTTATGACCATTATTATCACAATTAAACTGGAGCTATTATTATTTTAAGCCTATCTGGTAGTCATAATTAAACTAGATGCTATAAATGGTAGAGGAGGGGAAAAGACTCATAAAATTTATAATACAGGATGCTATTTGGTTGGGTTTCCCTGCTAAAGAAAAGAAAGAGAAAAAGAACAGTATAAAATTACTGACTGCTACATCTTGACGTTTTTGTTGTTAAGTGCATTTGAGTTGAGTACATCTCATTGTGACCCTATGAATGACAGATCTAAACACCGTCCTATTCTGTGTCATCCACACAATTTCTGACATCCTCAAGCCCACTGCTGCAGTCACTGTCTCAATTCACCTGGTTGAGGGTCTTCCGTCCCTCCACCTTCTCAAGCATGATGTCCCTCTCCAAAGAATAACCTCTTCTAGCAACATCCCCAAAGTAAGACAAAACTTCTTCTTGGTCTCTAATGAGTACTCTACAGAAGAATCTTGGAGCAGAGTTTATTACAAACAAAACAAAACAAAAAAACAAAAAAAAACCAACCCACAAAAAAACCCTAGAACGTCAAAACCTCAAACTCACTGAGTAGATAGAAACTGACTAAAAATTGATCCTTCAGCAGGTTGCTGAGAACATAAATTGTAAGGAAGGAGGGTCATTTCCCAGCAGAACTACTGGTGGAATCAAACTACCAGAGGTTAGCGGCTCAAGGTTCTCAAAACTAGGCTACCAGAATCCATGTCAGGGTTTACAAACACAGACAATTCCTAATTACAAAGATCCAATTTACAGACAATTCCTACTTGCCTCTTAATGTTATGCAAACTTGCCCTTTACAGGGCACTTTACATTGAAAGGGAACCATGGAAAATGTAAACAGGATTTGAAAGAAGACATAGAATAAGGCATATCAGTACTGATATTAGATGAAGGAAAGCCTGGAATGCCAGAAAGTTTATCTGTGCTTAATTAACGACTATGCCAAGGCATTCTTTCATCAGATAATATTACAAAGAATGGAAATTTCAGAACACTTAGTTGTGTTCATGTGAAGCCTGTACACAAACTGAAAGACAGCCATTGAAACATAAGAGGAGGATATTATATAGCTTAAAATAAGGATGGATGTGCATCAGAATTTTATCTTCTCACCTCATATATTTCAGTCTGGATGCTGAGCAAATAATCTAGGAAGACTAACTGAAGAATTCAGTCTTAGGTTTAGAAGAAAACTTATTAATAGCCTGTGATACACTGAAGACACACCTTGCTTGCTGAAAGTGGAGAAGACTTCAATCACTTATTGATAAAAGTCTACAATTTTCATTCAATATGGATTACTCCTCAACAAACCAAAAAACAACAACAACAACAACAACAAAAACCCTCACAACTACACCTATAGTAAGTGAAGAAAAGTTACTATCTAATTACTAGAGAAAAGATGGAAGGTGTCAAACATTTACTTTTACTTGGATCTACAGTGTCCATGCAAGCAGCAGTCAAGAAATCAACAATGTATTTTTGCACCAGGTAAATCTGTTTTAAAGGGTTTTTAAAAATTAATTTTAAAGAACGTTTACAGAGATTTTGGATTTCCATTAATTCATTTTTGCATTTTTCTCCCTGCCCACCCCTCCCTACCCAGTTCACACTTCTCTTTGAAAAGTAAAAGAAAAATTCTTTCATTGGTATAAAATCCCTCACCCCTACCCTGATTACACTCCATTATGCAACCTTCTGGACTCTTGTTATAATCATAATACCCAATTATTTTTTAATATTAAATTTTATTAATTTTAATGAACATTCACAGATATTTTGGGTTTTCATTCATTCACTGTTGCACTATTTTCTCTACCCTCCTCCCCAGTTCGTTCTTTTTTCTACCCCCTTGAAAGTCTGTTTTAATTGTCCAATTGCCACAGTGCTTGTCAAAGCCAGTTCTGATTAATCTTCTTTGTCAGTGTGTCCTTTGCCATTCCCTATCACTCCTCCCTGAGAGAGACTTCACCCTGAGTCATAAGGAAAAGGAGACAGCGCATTCTCTTAGCTACTTCCTGCTGAAAAGGGATGCTGTGGGTTTCAGGGCGAAAATCTTCTCTCACTACTCTAAAGGGCCCCTTTGGCAATAGGAAACACATAGACTATTATAGAGATTGATTTTGGAATTTAGATGCACTGTTATCAATTGTGCTTAGCCGTACATTCATATCCTTGAAGATGTATCATGGAACTGTTGCAGCCTAGAAGACACAATACCCAATTATATATCGCTTTTAAACAGTTCTCTCCCTCATCCGTTTCAATTCAGTATACACAATTTATCCAATCTCTCTCAGTCTCACCCCAACCCTGATGTCAGTCCCGTTCTACATCAGTGGCCCTATGCAGTATTTTTCCTTTTGTGACTAAGACATTTCACTCAGCATAATGTCCTTCAGGGTCACCCATTTTTAATAATATTGTATGTGTTCCTTGTTTTTCAATGCAGCATAGTATTCCATTGTGTGAACATACCAGAGCTTCTCTATCCATCTGTTTCTTGATGGGCACTTAGGTTGTTTCCAACTCTACGCTATTGTTAACAAAGCTGCAATAAACATGGGTGTGCATATGTCTGCCTGGGTGGCAGTTATGGTTTCTTTAGTGTATATTCACAGTAGTGGGATTACTGGGTCAAATGATATTTCTATTTGCAACTTTTTGAGAAAGTACCATACAGTCTTTCATAGTGGTTGTACCATTTTACACTTCCAACAACAGTGAATAAGGGTTCCAGTTTCTCGGGAACCTCACCAGCAATTGTTGTTTGTTGCTCTGTTAAATTTTGCTATTCTTACTGTGGTGAGATGGATGGTATCTCATAGTTGTTTTGATTTGTATTTCTCTTAAAGCTAGGGATTTTGAACATTTCTTCATGTATTTGTTGGCCATCTGACTATTCAAATGCAAAAATATCACTTTGAGGACTAAGACATGCATGGTCCAAGCCATGGTATTATTTTAATCAACTCACAGATACAAAAGCTAGACAATGAATAAGGAAGATGGAAGAAGAATTGCTGTATTTTAATTGTGGAATTAGCAAAGAAGATTGAATATACCATGGAATGCCAGGAGAATGAACAAATCAGTCTTTGAAGAAGTACAGACAAAATGCTTTTTAGAAACAAGACAGTGAAACCTTGCCTTACATGCTTCAGAAATGGTATCAGGAGGGACTAGTCCCTTGAAACAACAACATGGTTGGTAAAGGAGATTCAAAAGGAGAAAGAAAACTCTCAAAGAGATGAATTGACACAGTGGCTGCAATAGGTTCAAGCACAGCACCAATTATGAAGAAGTGAGCAGTGTTTAACTTTGTTATACATGAGGACACTGGACCAGAACCAACTCTGAGGCTGGAGAAGAATGTCACAGTTTCCCTGAGGACTGGTCACTCCTTGAATAAACCTGATACTGATCAAAAAGCCCACACCTAACTTCATTAACAGGACCCGGTCCTCCAAATTTTGAGCAAAATTCTATCTTTCTTATGAGCCCCTAAAGCCTCCATTAAAAAGGAACTATCCTTGATAGGCTTTGCCCCATTTTGACCTTCTCCTCATGCAGTCAGTCACTTGGCATCCCTCTCAGACCACATAATAAAGGCCCGTGTGTCTTTTGGAAGTAGTTTCTCTTTCTCTCTCTTGCTCTCAACTCCTTTTTTCTACCAGTGGCATCTGACAACACAGCCACAACAAATCTGTACTCACTCTTAATAGAGTGAATCCCTACCTGTCTTTAGCAAATTATCATAAATACATTCACTGGTTGCACATGCAACATTTAAATCATTGAAGAGACTCTTGCATTAATGTTAAAACTAAATAAAGATCTTCCACACCTGTTCCAACTTACTCACAAATTCTGTTTTTGTAGAAGCACTTAGTAACTAATCTAATTTTTAACCAAGGAACTACCTGTATTACACAATTTACAGGCAAGAAGTTGGAGTAGCTAAAAAGAGACTCCCTGGAGTTGAGGTGAACTTTCTATTCTGTCATTTAGAAATACAAACACCTCTCTTTAGCCACGTTCTCCTTGCTGCTGAACATGAAAACAGCCATTTGAAATAAATCCTTCCATTTTTACTTAACTTCCTACAGGTCTTCTTTGCTGCAAATTGCCCACCTGAAAGCACATTGAAAGTGAAGCCAAAGTCCACCTCACAGACTAATAGGCCCGTGAGCAGCAGTGATTGCCAGATGATGCCAGCTCTTGGAGTAGGAGCATATGGTGAAAACTGCCTGCAAAGGCAGTGGTAATTTTTACAGGGGTTATTACTACAAACCTCCTTAGAGAGGCCAATTCACAGCTTGTCCTGAACACTACATTAACTCATTTATGGCTTTCCAAAAATGCCGGATTTCCAACTGTCCTCAAATCTGACAAGTGTGTTCTCTTTATTCAAAGCCTTTTTGGAGATTTTTAAGCTCTCAATAGGTGTTGTTGCCATTTCAAGGCCCCAAATCCAGCTTTCAGATGTAGCCCCTAGGCGGCACACTCAGCTTTAAGTATTCAAACTCCTCCCGCCCTTTTTAAAGACTCAGGATTCTCATAGCTTCTCTTCTACAAACCTAGAAAATGTGCAGCTGGAAACGATTTGAAGTGCTCATTCAAACATCTCCTTCAAACAATTCCAAAGCGATGATGCTGAATTTGAACCTGGTTTAAATTTCCAAGTTTGTTTGGGTTTTTTCTTGTTTTGCTTTTTAACATCTCCTTTCCCCTCCTAAAGACTGATGTTAGCCCTCTCCTCTTGATTTTTCCCTGATTTGCCGTCTCCCTTTGTCAGCCTAAATTTAAAGCCCCGGTAGTCAAATTGGGACATCCCTTTGCTGCTAGATAAATATCAATCATTTCCATCTGTTAGCAGAACTCTGTTTTCTTCAAAGTGATAGGAAATTTAGATGCTAATGCAGCACTGTTTGCATTGTTTAATCACACCAGTGAAACAGCCTTCATATGCTGTAAAATTTGCCAGACATACAAAGAAATCAAAATTTCTACCTTGGCATCCTCGGTGCCATCTGTCATTCCTTAAAAATAACAGAACTGCTCTGGGCGCAATGTTAAAACACAAGGCTGTCAACTGTGCTGTACCATAGATAACACCTTAGAGGAATTACAATGACTGTAGATAGCATCTTTCTTTTCAATTATATTAGCATATAAAGCATTTCATGCTGAATTTGGAGTATAGTGGAGAGATTATAGGCTCCTTCTAAAATATTCAGTAGTATTCCTCATTCTAAGGGGCTCTGTTAATGAAATGGTTAAGTGTCAGAAACTAACCAAAAGATCTATTAATACAGCTCTCCCATGTGCTTTCTGGAAGAAAGACCTCTTGATCTGCTGTGTAATTATTTTTTTAATTTTATTTTATTCTTTTGTGTGTGTGTACTGTCAAATCATATCTGACTGGTACAGGAGGAGACTGTCCTTACTTCTCCAGCAGAGCATCTGGTGGATTCGAACTGCGTGCCTCTGGGATTGCAGTGCACCTTCCTGCTGTGTAATTATTACAGCCAAGGGAAGGCTATGGGTCAGTTCAACCCTGTCACACCAAGTTATTATGAGTCACCATTGACTTATTGACACACAACCAAAACCACAGCATCTCTCAACCCTCAGTGAGAAGCTGGATCCCTAAGAATGACTGGTCTCACTGATTACATGTAAGGTGGGTAAAGGATGGTATTTAATATAATACCTTAAAACAGTCTACAAAAAAGTTAAAACATCAACCCAGAGGTTCATGCATATTACTATTCAGTATGAATCCAAATTTAGATATTTTAAGTTTATTATAAAAATGGTATTTCGATACATCACAAACACTGTAATGATGAAATGAAGATCAATCAAATTTGAGATTGTTTTAGTGTAAACCAACCTTGCCCGCTGACACTGAAAAGATACTTGTTGAATATTGAACTGATTCTGTTCAACAATATTCAACAATAGTTATTGAATACTGACCTGAGTCTGAAATTTTAATAGTTACTATATGGAAACCCCTATGCTGTCAATTCTTGAGTTTCATCCACCCTACAGACAAAGTGCCTTTTTCTTTTAATTGAGATTTTATTGTAAGTTTATAAGAAACTTGGATTTCCATTCATTCATTGTTGCACATTTTCCTCTCTGTAACCCCAGTTCGCTTTTTTCTTTGGGGAAAAAAGTTCTTTCTTTGTTATACAATTTCCCTCCCACTTTACTATGCAGCTCTTACTCTGGACTCTTGTCATACCCATAATACCTAATCATACACCCTTTTAATGCATAGAGTGTTAACGTCTTAAAAGCAAGGAAGCTCCTAATAACAACGCTTGTGCTTACTTTACCTTTCTATGCCCTATCAAAGTAGTCGAGGTGGCTTGTCTGGTCGGGGTTTTGTGTGTGTGTGTGTGCGTGTGGTTCTTTTGGTTTTGGTTTTTTACTTCCTTTTGTAACATCCATCTACTATGCATGTCCCCTTTCTGAATATCCTAGTCTTGGAAAAGTATGGACACCCCTTTTCTTTATTACCTTGATGTAAATAGAATTTCAATAAAGTAACTTGGTGTTAGTCTTTCTGTAAACTGTAAACTTAGAGGAGAAGTTTCAAGTTTAGCTAGCTCTGCTGGTGGGCCCAATCTCTCACTCTTCTATCACTTTTTCCTTCTCTATAGCAATGACAAAATCAACTATCTTTCCTTGTTTTTTTAGTAACTGGAGTGGTTACTGGTTTTCCCACTGCAATAAGATTCAGTGGAAGCAAAGACTCTCTAGTCATGAAGTGCTGTAATTCCACAAGACTGAACTTCCTAAATGTTTATCACAACTTACTTGAAATAACCAGTATGCTGACATTTTTAGAGAATCTCTCCTTAAACAGGATTGAGCGGCTTAGCTATGAGGGAAGAGATTTGGTGAGAGGTGGTGTTAGTTATGAAGGAATTGTAAAAAGTTTTTATTGGTTTTTAACTGTTTGTAAAAGAAGATTTTTAGACCCCCTCCTGGAAAAAACACAGCAGTAAAAAAAAAATAAAAATCTTTCTTCTTTCACTTGGTAGAGTTCTAACAGAAGAAGCAATATGTGAAAATAAAGGTGACGGGTATATAGGACACTATTTACGGGCTTGGATTCAGTTTCTGTTGCTAAGATGCTGTGACTTTAGACTAGTCTCTTTCCACCTGTTTTAGTCACAGGGGTAGGTTGGAGAATCTTCAAGTTTCCTCTTAAATTGCCAAAATTGTACGATTATCTGTGACATTGGAGATAGGTCCTGAGATCTTACACTATAGAAGATGCAAAGCAAATTCCTTAGGAGTACTTTTACTATAGAATCTGATCACTGGTTACTAAAGAATTGGGAGGAATTAATTCAAAATTTCATTCTATAAGTGCAAATTGAGTAATTTCTGTGTCACCTGGTTCAGGCAGCTGAAAGAGGAATGTTTTCAAATCATACAGTGTTAAGGGACACCTAAAGAACTAGCTGTACCTCACTTTATATTTACTTCTCTAACAGAAGTCTGGTCAAATAAGATGGGTGTTATGGAGTTAATTGTGACACCTTCCACTCCAAGGGGTAACCTAAGTGATCATTAGAGTGAATGATGGTAAAACTTTGGAGAGGCCAGTTGAGGGGAGAAACTGAGGGTTGGAGAAAGGATGACCATCAGCAAGATGGACACAGTGACTGTGACAATGGGCTGGTGACAGTCAGGATCAGAGATAGGGAGGATGGTGCAAAATAGGAAAAAGTCTCGATCTGTTGGTCAGAGGGTTGCTGTAAGTGGCAGACAATTCGAGGACACCTCAAGACAACCACCATGCCATAAAGAAGCCATAAATCCTATACGTGTGATTGTGACTGTTTAGTAGTGGTTCTCCTCTGTTAATTAGGCTATGGCAGAACAGGATAGGTCATAAATTTAATCACTTCTGAGTAGCATCTTATAGAAAGAGCAGGAAAGATAGACACATGTACACTCATGTTGGGGCCATTAATTATTGTGAAGATATAAAAGCAACTAAATGCCACAGGTTAGCAACAGATATCAAAAAAGGTGACCCGACAGAAGAGGAAAATTATTGATTGAACAATATAATTAATATCACAAGCAAACAAGTGTTGCTGAAGATCATACAAAAATGCCTGGAATAGTATATTGACAGAGAACTGCCACATGTTTAAGTGGGGTTTAAAATGGGTTATTGCATCAGGTAGATCATTGCTGATAGCAAACTGATCCTGACTAGAAGCAAAGAATGCCAGAAGAATATTGATTTGTATGCAATGGCATTCCACTGCGTGGATCATAGCAAACTATGGCTAATATTGAGAAGAATGGGAATCCCAAAACACTTAATTATGTTAATTTGAAATCTAAACCTAGACCAAGAAGCTATTGTCTAAATGCAACAAAGAAACACTTTATGTTTTAGGATCAGGAATAGTATGTCAGGGTTGTCACATACTTTCTCCATGCTTAATCAATCTGAATACAGAACAAATAATTAATGAAGCTGTCACTCTACAAAGAGGAATGTGATTTCAGGATCAGATGAAGAATCAACAACCTATGTCAAGAAAACAAAGGTCCTCACCGCTGAGTAATAGGGAACATCATGATAGATGGAGAAAAAAAATAAAATTGTCAATAATTTCAGCTTACTTGGATCAACAATCAACACTTTTGGTACCAACAGTCAGGAGATTAAGAGATGTATTACACTGGACAAGTCTTCTGTCAGGAACCTTTCAAAAATATTGAAGAGAAATGGTGTCATTTGAAGACTAAGATGCACCTGATTCAGGCCATGATCTTTACAATCACTTGCCATACCTCTGAGAATTGGGCAATGAATCAGGATGACAGAAGAAAAATGGATGGCTTTGAACCGTGGTGTTGGAAAAGAATACAAAACATCCTATAGGCTACCAAAAGTACAAACGTGTATGTCTTGGCAAATATGCAGTCAGATTGTTTCTTAGGGGCAAAAGTGGTGAAGCGTCATCTCTCATACTTTAGGCAGGTTGCCAAGAGAAGCTATTCCTTGGAAAGGGGCATCATGCTAGGAAAATGGAGGGTCAGCAAAAAAAAGTAAGACCAACATCAAGATAGATTGACACAGTAACTGCAGCAATGTGGTCAAATGCCTCAGAGATGAGGAGGACGGCACAGGATAAGACTGGTTTCAGGTCTGTTATTCATGCGGTCACTATGAGTCAGACTTGTTATAGTCACACAAGGTAACTAACACATTGAGTTTGAGCCAGAGGACTTGCATTTTCACAAATAACCCAGGGGACTTTGATGTGTGTGTGATACATGAGCCACACTTTTGAGAATTTATGTTTTATTATTAGTGGCAAAGTCTGTTGCTCTTGAGTCAATTCTGGCTAATGGTAATCCATGTGTCTCAGAATAGAATTGTGCTGAATTTTTAATGGCTGATTTCTTTTTTAAAGTAAATCACCAGATCTTTCTTTGGAAGTCTCTCTGAGTAAACTCAGACCAACAACATTTTAGTCTGCAGGTGGGCATTTTTAACATTTGTATCATCCAGGGGTTCCTTAAAGAGGTAGCTGCTATTACTTCAAGTCCTCATTGCTGGAGAGTCAGAATTGGCTCATAACTTGTCACTGTCTGTTCACCAGCAATGAACAGCAACACCCCGATGAGAGTAAGCACAATGGAGACACACCACTCCAGGAGCCATCCAGAGAGTCAATCCAGCTCAACTTTACTGGGGGCCACAGTGCACTTATATACAAGCAAGTAAACAGGAAGACAGGATAGGGTGGGCTTGCATGTGGATTGTATAGGAGAACCTCAGCCTCGTGCAGACTACTGCCAGCTCAACAGATGCGTTTGTCATCTTCCCAGGTGGTGAGCTTTCTCAAGCTGGTACGGCCAAACACAGGAGAGCTTTTTCTATCCTGTATTAAAGGCCGTTGGGAGGCTTTCACTTATCTGGAGCCAGGCGATCTGTCCTGGCCAGAGGCCCATCCTCCCTCCCCAATATTCCCCCAAAATAACTGATATTCCATTGGATTTTTGAGGCTTTAAATCACACGGTGGGAGAATGCTCATCTTTCTCTCTTGGAGCATCTGGTAGACTGGAACAACTAGAGAGGTGTTGCCTTTGACTAAGCAGCACATCATCCTACAGTCTATGCCACTAGATCTTCCTAGTTAGGCTGCAGTCTATTTTAAATCAGAAAGGGAACTGCTATCATTAAGACAGTGCTGGGCACATCGGGGGTTCCTATCTGTTGTATGGTTTGGCAGTAGCTACTTAGAGTCAAGACAATTTACACTAAATATTGAAAGAGGAGTAGAATAGAATTTCTCCAGGTCATGTTAAGAATGCAACTCACTTTGGACAGGATGTATCCTGGGCAAACTCTGGGAGCCAAAGGTCTTTTCCTTTCCCAACACTAAATTCATAAAAGATGTATATAGAACAGTGTTGTTTACCCAAGCCTATTGTCAGAAGTATTTGTGGACTTGATATATAGTTGGATAATTAATATTTGAAGAGGTTAATAACACATAGTGTAAGTGGACTTGGACTTGGTGACACATGCTGGTAAGAGAATAAAGAATTTACAGAAGAATGCCTTTAACTTTGTATCATTTGCCAAAAAAGTATTTGAGCATACAAGTGTATTAAAAGAATTTAATACTTTATGTGTCAACAGTTGGAACAGTAGTCATTACTTTTAGCACTTTCACATGTATTTTTCTGGGCAAAGAAATAAACAAATTGCATATACCTATCACATAGACTTTTCATCGCCCCAATTACAAATGTTGCAAGATCAAAATCCTTTAAGATAAACGCCTATAAAAGTTTTTGAACTGTCCTTAATAAAGTGATAAAAGGGGGATAGTACCATTTATCATACTTGGTCCATACATGATAATCCATTGACTACACGGAGTGTTTTGCAAAAATATAAACCTGATAGCTGTGTGGCCTTGGGTGCATGATATACCGACTCTGTGCCCCATTTTTCTTCTTGTAAGCTGAATGACATGAATTAGACAATCCCCAAGAAGTGTTTCCATTTCAACATTCCATGAATCAAAGAAAAACATACTTCTAGAGGAATTAATTAATCCTCTGGGGATAAAATGAGATAAGCATTTGCTTTTCTTCTACTCTGCTTTGCAGATGAACTCTACTTTGCAATAATCAAAATGAAGAGGGAGGGGGAAGCCCACGTGACCTGCTTAAGCGTAAGCAGGCTGATTTCTTGGTGATCCTGTAAATTTAGGAATGATTTTGTGAAGTCGAGATGACTTGTTTGGCAGCTATAATTTTATCTCTTCGATGACTGCGCCAATTTTCTCCTCCAGCTCTCTTACACACCTTTAATGAATACACGTTTCTTTGATTAAATTAACATTTTTGTCTAGCTAATTAGCCTGAAAAACCTATGCTGAAATGATCTGGTAGCAACTTCACTACTGCTCATCGGTGCATGTTTGCGACCAATCACTGTCAGCTCAATAGGCTAATGATTAGGGGAACATTAACTTTGTCTAATTTGGCTTTCTCTGGCCATCCCCACGTTCCCAGTGATGGGCCAATCCCCACCCTGCATCGACCCTGCTTGACAGTGACAGATGTTTTAATCACAGAGTTTCACTCATTAACGTCCATCAGCAGGGCTGGCCAGGTTTGCAGCACACACCTTGATTTGAAAGCAAAACTAATTAAATACTATCTTGGTAATTGCCTTATATAGTTACCCTTCCCTAAGTGGGCCACTATGACAGTGGTTGAAAAAATAAAGCCTCAAATGAGGTGAGGGAGGGAAGGAACGTGCAAGTTGCTGAATTGCATTTCCCCTGCAAGTTCAATAAGTGGTGTGTCTGTGGGGAGCTGTCCTTCCATTACATGCAGTGTTCAGAAAAGTGTGGTTCACTTTTACCTGTTATGTATCAGCCAGAAGGTGGAACACTCTGCTTTCTTTGCTCTATAATGAAGATGATTACTTCTATACACATACAGTGTTGAAAGACTCCTCTCTACATTCCTTAGCAATTCAGAGGAGTTATACAACTAACTCAAGCACCATTCTCCTCTCTGGCAATTGGAATCCACCAGTGGCTTTGGGAGAGGAAGACAGGTCATTACCTCCAAGGTAATTCACAGCCTCAGAAACCCATTGGAAGGTCCACTGGGTCTCTGTTGTGACTGGAGAGCAAAGTGTTCTTTAGTTTGTTCTTAGTCACTTAGGGACTCACACCTATCAGTTGTCATTCCAACAATTCTGATGTGGTTGGTTTTACTTTAATTTACATGAGTAACTAGCCATGATTGCCTAGCCAATCAGCATTTAGTATCTCTTCATCATGAGTTTCTGGCTGAGCATGTGACCCAAAAGGCCAATCACACAATTCAAACTTGATTCTAGGAGTCTCTGTTTGTGTTACGTAGGAAGCTGTCCCTGACTTTCTGAGGTTTTTATTTTAGGTAAACAGAAAGATTAGCAACTTCTATGAACACCTCATAACTACAAAGGTAAGTACATTGTCAGAAAGGGGCTAACATGGAAGGAAGTAAAGCCCAACAGTTGGAGGGCAAAAAGAACCTAGATTGCCTTTCTTTCAGCCCTTGTATCAAGTTATACACATTGACTGGCCTGCTTCCAGAATGTTCAGGTTTTTGTCAGCTGGTAAATTATCTTTTGGCTAAAAGACACATGCTAAAAGAGTAGTAACTGACCTAACTTTCTTCAGCCATTCAAAATATTCTCATACTTGCTATCTACGTGATCTTCAGGGTTTCTGGATGCTACAAAAGGTTAAGAATCAGGCTAGTAATAGACTGGTAGTTTGAACTCATCAAAAAGAAAGAAAGAAGAAGAAAGGCCTGGTGGTCTTCATAAAGTTCACAGCCTTGAAAACCATGTGGAAGTTCTATTCTGCACACATAAGGATGCCACGAGTCAGGACCAAACTCAAAGAAAACATGTTTGGTTTTATAATCTGCACACTAACACCATGCAGTTGGTAGGGAAGGAATTGCTAACTTCTTTTCAGAAACAAAAGGACGATGGTCCTGAGAAAGGAGACTTGCTATGTCTCACCACATCAATACAGAGGTATGCTTCATGTTGTCTCTTAAAACTAACTTGACCTTTGTTCTACTGCTCAGGCCATGAGACTTGCGATCCTAAACTATACCAATCTGCATTACCATTCGGGTGTTGTTTGTAGATGGCAGTAGTGTATACGGTTCAACAACGGCTTTGCCACCCACCTAATTCAAGTTCATGCTCTGTAACTTACTAATTAGGTGGTGATTTAACCTCCATAAGATATCGTTTCCATAGCTACAAGGGGGGGTAAAACGTGATTGCGTATGGAATGGAAGCCCACGGGGAGGAGTAGCTTTTCTACTTAGAGAAGTCAAGAGACATTCATTTTCTAAATTGTTCCTGATTCATCTCAACTATCTTATTAGCTATGAGCAACAGAAGTTGTACCTTTGTTCTCTGTAATCCTAAGCACTCATCATCGAAGCACTTTATAGGACAGTAAAAAGGTCCTTACTCAAGACTGTAACAACAGCCAGATCCAGTGCTTAAGTTTATTACCTAAGGTTTTCCCAGGAAACGGCTTGCTTCCAAAAGAAATGATAGAATCAAGTTCTCTTCTGCATAGGAAAATAAATATTATCAAAGGGGTGTGTGTGTGTGTTTGTGTGTGTGTGTGTGTAATTACTGGGGACCAGCCAAAAAGTAATGAGAGAGGATAGTCAGGTTGTGAAGGCAGGTCTTTAAAATAGAAGCTGATTTTTAGGAAGCCAGTGATACAGGAGAGTAGGGATATCATGGCTCTTTCTCTTTCTAGCTCTGAGACCTGGTCAAGTCACTTAGCCACTCTCAGTCTCAATGTTTTAATTTAAAAAAGCTCTCGGTTCATTTAAAGAACATTATTATTTGTGTTCCTGGATCATTGTGTGCATACCAGAAAATGACCGAAAAAAAAATATGTATATACAGAGAAAAGTTAATGAAGACGTTCTGACAGTTATCATTAGAAAAGTCTGCTTACAAGGTTGAGCTGTGCTGGCGTCTAGGAATGTGGGGTTCAGGAAAGTTTCCAGCACCCCCTCATCATGAAAACTCCCTCTCTGTGTCTAAATGATCTGCACAAGTACATTGAGCTGTATCCTGAGCACCGGCTTTCTTCTGGGAGTGTGAAAGTTTGGTATGTGCCAGGTAGAGACTCCCAAGTGATGAGCCCCCCCTCCTCCAATAAAAACCCCTGGATACTTCTCAGTCTCTAATGAGTTTCTCTGGGTGGCAACACTTCCCCTGTGCTGTCACAATGGTTTGCTGGGACAATTAAGTTTGCCCTGTGTCACTCCCCTGGGCGAGGATTCTGGAAGCTCATGCCTGATTTCCTCCAGACTCCATCCCACTCACCTTTTCTTTTGCTGATTGTGTTAGTATTCTTTTCCCTGCCCTCAATCATAGCCATGTGCATGACTGTTGTTGAATCCCCTGAGTCTCTCTAACAAACTATTGAAGCAGCAGGAGTCTTGGAGCTCTTTCAGTGGACAAAATACCTAGCAATATATCCAGCATATACCAAAGGAGGCAATAAATGGGGGTATTTCTCACTATCATCGTCTTGAGTGATCGATGTAATTGCTCCAAATCCAACTGTAGGCAATAGTTAGAATGATGTGACAAGACTGCAAAATTTGGAATGTTTTCCTATTTCAACCTCCTGACAGTAATGTGTTAACATTATATATCTCACATAAACCCTTACACATATCCTACATGTTTAAGATTAAGGCTATTTACAGTCGTGCTGCTTGTGCAGAGTTGGAAGTCACTTGGGTGTTTATCATCAGGAGAAGAGAAGGTGCGATCATAGCACATGTACATCATAGAGCATGACATGCCTGAAATGGAGGGAGATGAAAGAAAATAAGTGGATGCAGTGCTGTGTCATACATGAAAGATAAATGACTTCAGAATGACTTTCTAGGGAAGAAGAGAGCAGAGTATGGAAACAAAAGAAAGTAAATAAATGTAAATGAGTGCAAACCCTATACAGATTAATAATAAAATGTATTACAAAAAGAAGACTTAAGTGAACTTAAAATCTGCACCTGTAGTCCAAAAGGAACTAAACGCTCCATTGGGATGACTGTGAAGGTGATGACAAATAGGTATATTAAACTAGACTGGTTTTCTTCATGGCATATTGTTTGAAGTGGTGGCCATGAACCTAAAGGTCAGAGGTTTGAATCCATCGCCGTTCTCCATGAGAAAGATGTGGCAGTCTCTTTCAGTAAAGATACAATGTTTAATAGCTGATGTGGAGTTGCTATGAGTCAGAACTGCCATGATGGCAATAAGTTTGGACTGGGTAGCTACGGAGTTGATCAAACTCTTTGTTCCCTTGTGTGTTAGAGCACAACTCTGTCCCATTTTGTCCATGGTTGATTTTTTGTTATTACCTTGTCGGGCTTTTCTTCAAGGGACCTCTCTGTGAACTTGAACCCACAACCTTTTGATCAGCAGTTAAGATACAATGTTGTGGATTTTGTGTAACTCACTGTGGCACTGATGTGTCAAATGTGACAATGGTGGAAGAAAAAAAAATTAAAAAAAAATGTGACAATGGTTACCCATGTAGGACAGTTTAGTGGAGCTCCCTGGTTAAAACAAGCTTGGAAGCAAGAATGGCATCCACTTCTGAAATAGCTTGCTTCTGGAAACCCTATGAACCTGGAGAAAGGATGAAAGTTATAAAAGTGTTCGGGACTTCTGTTCAGAGGGTCACTATGAATTGTCTACTACTTGATGGCACTTAACAACAACAACAGTTGATCTATGAGTTGATTTTTCAGAGGCAGTAAACTGCTCAGGAAGGGACTGCTCACCTTTCTCTCACAGAGCAGCTGGTGGATTCACAGTGCATGCGTTTGGGTTGGCGGCATTAACTCCTTACCACTGGGCCACAAGAGCTCCCTGGGCCTAACAAGCCAAATTGAACAAACAAACAAACAAAAAATCCACTGCTCTTGAGTTTATTCCAACTCATAATTACTTCTGCCCCCCATAGAGTTCCCAAGAGTGTAAACAAGAAAACTTTGCCCCATCTTTCCCTTATGGAGCAGCTGGTGGACTAAACCACTGACCTGGATAACCGCTAGCCTGACATCTAACATACTATGCCACCAAGGCTCCTTATCAAGCTGGATATAAAAACAAGACTCAAACCTCCTGCCACCCAGTAGTAACTGACTCAGAGCTAACCTTCCATTGGGTTTCTAAGGCTGTAAATTGCAGAGGAGAAGACGGTCCCTCTTTGTCCTGTGGAGTCACTGGTGGATTTGAACCGTAGAATGCTGTCAACATTTGCGTTGACAGTGCTATTTTCCACAGACTAAGTAAGCCTACATTATCTAGTAAGCATAACAGATAAGACAAATTGAGCACAACATCTTATGGAATATTAACACCCTTAAGGAATATTTAATCTTGACTACTACTATATTTGATATATAATGATATCTCACCTCACAGATAATCAAGCTGAGGCACAGAATAATAATTTGCCCAAGGATTCATAGCTTGTATGAATTTAGGTCAAGACATAGACCTAAAAAAATTTAAAAAAAAAAATGAGGTAGCAGCCAGTTTAGTGAAAAGACTTTGAGATTTAGTACAACCTACATGAATGTGGGTTCATGGGTCCATTCTTGAGAGACTATTCTCCTTTACCTCTTTTCTTCCTTTATTGAGCATCTACTGAGCACCAGGCACCATTGTTACAAAGGCAGACAAAATTCTCACTATTCAAACTGTGGCACTCACATGGGAAATGAACTAAGAGGCTAGGTGAATATTCACACTCAAGGTGATAGGGGCCCCAGCACACTTACAGCCTCTGCTGTCTGACTTAGCCTGTGTCAGCTGTGTCAGAGGGCCTTTGTGAAGTGGAACATTACATACTTTTGAGAAGCCCAGCTCCAGATTATGTGTTTTGTGACTGGGTGAATCAGTCAGTCCATAATAAACACTACGGGCCTCTCAGCATTTACAATTTTCAAATTTCTTGGTTTCATCTTACATATAATTTCCTAATCCTCTTGACAACCTGCTAAAGGAGACATTAACCTCATTTTACATCAACGGTTCTCTGTGAGGGTGAAAAAAACTAAATACCTCATTGCCATTAATTTGGAACCAACTCATATTTGGCTTTAAGAGGCTGCAAATTGCATTGTAAAGGGTCCATCTTTCTCCCTCAGCACAGCTGGTGGAATGGAACCATCTGTCTTTGTGCTGGCAGCACAGCTCTCTGCCCAGTAGGCCACCAGAGTGCTAATGAAGGTTGTTGTTGTTGTTGATGTTATGTGCCACTGAGTCACTTGCAACACACAGTGACCCTGTGCTATACCCTGCTCTATCCTGTGCCAATCTTACTGTCTCCAACACACCTACCCCCATTACTCCAGTAACTGAATCAATCCATCTCATTAAGAGTTTTCCTCTCTTATGTTGTCCCTCCAGCCTCCCAAGCATGATGTCCCTCTTCAAAGACTGGTCTCTCCTTGCAACAAGTCCAAAGTATGTCAGACAAAGCTTCAGAATCCTTGACTCCAAAGAGCCACCTGCTTTCAATCTCCCTAGAACCATTTTGTTTGTTCTCCTAACCATCCATAGTATATTCAATACTCTTATCCAACACCACAGGTCAAAGGCATCAATTGTCCTTTTATCATTCCTAGTTATTGCCCAGCTTTCTGACACATAGCAAGCAATTGCAAAGACCATGGCCTGGATCAGGCACACCTTAGTCTCCAGACTGATGTCATTGCTCTTCAGAACATTGGAGAGGTCTCTGAAAATAGACTTTTCCAATGCAATTTATCTTTTAATTTCCTGGCTGCCGATACAAAGACTGTTCATTGTGGAGAGCCAAGCAAACTGAAGCTATTAATAATCTCAATCTATTCATCATCTATCATGATGCTGTCAATCAGCCCTAAGGTGAGAATCTTTGTTTTCTTGATGCTGAGCTTCAATCCATATTCAAGGCTGCACTCCTTGATCCTCTGCACCTCAAATCCTCCTCACTTTCAACAAATAACGTTGTAAGGTTGTGTTATCTGAATAATGCAGGTTATTTAAAACCAACCAACCAACCAACCCAAACACGCTAAGTGGTACATCACTTGTCTGTCAGTTTGCTGTACTGTGATTACTTGGGGTTGCTGTGATACTGAAACATTTGCCACTGGTGTGTCAAATTCCAAAAGGGTCTCCCATTATGGATGGGTGTTAGTGGAGCTTGCTGATAACTAAGACAGACTAGGAAGCAGGATGGGCCATCTAAATAAAAAGGCTTTTGAAAAACCTACGAACACTAAACAAAGGAAACACTACATGGTTCAAAATTTGGAAGGGTGTACACCAGGGATATGTACCATTTCCATACCTTTTCAATCTATAGGCAGTATAGATTATCTGGCTGGCTGGGCTCTATGAGGAGAAATGTGTCAGCAGGATTGGAGGAAGACTCAGCAACAATCTGCTTTGTGCAGATGACACAACCCTGCTTACTGAAACTGAGGAGGACCTGAAGCACTTGATGCAAGAAGTCAAAGACTGCAGCCTTCAATATGGATTGAAGCTCAGCATCAAGAAAACAAAGATTCTCACCCCAGGACTGATTGGCAGCATCATGATAGATGATGAAGAGATTGAGATTATTAATAGCTTCAGTTTGCTTGGCTCTCTACAACCAACAGTCTTGGTATCAGCAGTCAGGATATTAAAAGATGAATTGCATTGGAAGTATCAAGAAAACAAAGATTCTTACCACTAGACCAATAGGCAATGCCATGATGGATGGAGAGGAGAATGAAACTGTCAACAGCTTCATCTTGCATGGATACAAAATTGAAACCCTTGGTACCAGCAGTTAGGAAATAAGGAGATACACTGCAAAGGGAAAATCTGCAGTTAAGTACCTTTCCAAATTATTGAGAAGTAGTGATGTCAGTTTGAAGATTAAGGTGTGTCTGATTCAGGCCATGGTCTTTCTGATTACTATGCATCCGAGACCTGGACAGTGAATCAGGATGACAGAAAAATAACTTATGCCTTTAGCTGTGGTGTTGGAGATGAACACTGAACATCCCATTGACAGCCAAGAAAATGAACAAATATGTCTTGGAGAGGGTATAGCCAGAATTCTCTTTGGAGGCAAGACTGATGAAGCTTTGCCTTATATACTTTGGACATATTGCTAGGAGGTGCTATTCCTTGGAGAGGGACATGATGTTGGGAAGGGTACAGGGTTGATGAAGGAAAGGGAGGCCCTGCAATCTTGTGTATCAGGAAGGCGTAGGATAGGACTAGGTTCAAATCTTTTGTTCACAGGGTCACTATGAATCACACTCGACTCGATGGTACCTAACAACAAGTGTTTCCTTGCTCTTGTTCTGATGACTGCCTCCTGGTCCAAGTAAAGGTTTCACATAAGTACTATCAAGTGTTCTGGGATTCCCATTCTTCTCTGAGTCAGCCACAGTTTCCTGGGATCCATAAAGTCAAATGCCTTTGCATAGTCAATGAAACATAGACATTCTTCTGGTACTCTCTGCTTTCAGCCAACATCCATCTGATGTTAGCTATAATATCCCTCGTATCATGACCTCTTCTAAATCCAGCCTGCACTTCTGGCAGTTCTCTGTTGAAGTGTTATTCCAGTCATTTTTGGATAATTTTTAGCAGAATCTTGCATGCATGTGGTATTAATGATATTGTTCCATAATTCTGACGCTTTATCAGGTGACTTTCTTTGGAATGGGAACAAATACAGATCTCTTCCAGTCAGTTGGCCAGGTGGTTTTCCTCCAGATTTCTTCGCACAACTTAGTGAACCCATCCAGGGCAGTGTCTGTCTGTTGAAATACGTCAGTTGATATGCTGCCAATTCCTGGGACCTTGTTTTTCTGCAAATTCTTTCAGAGCAGCTTGGTAACATTTGGCAATGCTTGGGAATATTTTTTATTATCACAACTGAATAGAGGGATATGCTATTGATATTTAATGGGTAGAGGACAGGGGTGCTGCTCAAAAACCTGCAATGCATGGGGCAGTTCCATTAGCAAAAGAACTACCCTAAAATGTCAATGGTCGGGTGTGTAATTGATCCGGCTGCTAGTCAAAAGGATGGCAGTTTGAATTCACAAGCCAGTGCAAAGGATGGGAAGACTCCTGTAAAAATGTATGGCCTTAGAAACCAAAGAGAAGGTCGCTATCAGGAGAGGAATGGACTCCAATGCAATGGGTGTGAGTTCTTCACAATGTTAATGTCCAAAAAAAGGAAAGGGGAGGGGTGGTGCACTGAGAAGAGCGGGATGTCAAGAGGTCTCAGAGTTTGGTGAGCTGAGGGAAGGGGTGAAAAAATTAGCAAAGACCCAGTGGGGTCTGTAAAAGACAGGTAAGAGTGGGCATAAATCAATGGTGATGCATTTCACAAGACAATATATGAGATTGATCATATGAAACAAAATGTAAATGAAAGAATGCACAAAATACAATGTAGATGAAAAAATATCCCTATAAACATTAAGAAGAATAAATATACAAAGAATATTAATAGTGATGGTCTTAAGAGTTCTTGCTTTATATGGGAGGAAAATGGTAAAATTGAACAATATGATGCTTATTAATTTGGAGATTTGGAAATGTAGCAGGTTATCTTGCTCCTGACCAACCAGAGTCCGGTTTTACATCACTGTCAGTGACTGCCTCTCCATTCTGAGAGTATTCTTAGGAAGGACTGCCTCATTGTGCTTTCTAGGCTGTTAACCAAAGAGTTGGCCGTTCAAAATTACCGGCAGCTCTAGATGAGAAAAATAAGCCTGTTACTTTACAGTCTCAGAAACCTGATGGAGGGTCCGGAGGTCAGAATCAGCTCAGTGGCAGTGGTTCGGGTGTGGTTTAGTCTTTGCTGAAGCTGATCATTGGATATTTCTTACACAGAGCCTCTGAGTTGGTTGGAACTGCTAACTATTTTATTACCAGCCAAGTGCTTATCCATTTACACCACATTTTCTGATGTGGATTT
Organism: Elephantulus edwardii; assembly: GCF_000299155.1. Lineage (NCBI taxonomy): Eukaryota > Metazoa > Chordata > Mammalia > Macroscelidea > Macroscelididae > Elephantulus > Elephantulus edwardii. The sequence continues at coordinate 378,049 of NW_006399899.1, forward strand.
CTCTAAAAGGTGTTATGATATTGCTGCCATCAATTATTCTTAGATGGAAAGTGGCAAAAGAAAAAGGAATCCTCTGCTTGATGCCTGTTCAAGAGCAGGCTTGCTTGATATTTCCCCCTCCCCCCCACTTCTGAAAGGAAAAACAGTGGCTTTGTTACTGGGCTACATCCATGTGACAGAAATGCAGGGGTCAGATCTCATGTTTGGGGAGCAAATGGGCAAGATTGTTTAGGACATTTTGTTTCTTCCTTACACAGCTTGATATTTATTATTATTTTTTTTTCCTTAGGCTCCTGCTCGCTGCAAACATTTCCCCCAAGTGAGCAGTTCTCAGCGCTCAAAAAGCAATTGGAATGTGGAAAAGAGGCTCAGTGATAAGATCAAGATATGAACTATCAACCCTGGCTACTGGGTGATAAGTTTAGCTTTCTGACCTTCATCCAAAACCACATTAGTAAAGTGCTGATAAAACACTTTGAGCTATTGGGTGGAAGGTGTATGTTTCAAAAAGTCCTCAGTGGACTCTCAGGCCAGGCATAATACGAGGCTGCAGTTATCTCTGTAATTTCCGGAGGGCACACGCTGTCATTTCACATTTGTCCCAAGTGCCAGCCCTAGGAAAGACTTGCTGATTGGGTATTAGGATTTATACTTACACTGGAGCCTAATCAGAGAAATTTCCAAATGCAATAAGGAGTAAGTGAAGGAATTTCCTGGACTTTATCAAAAGCACCTGTAATATCATATTGGGCCTCTTCAGGCCACAGCTGAGGATCTCAAGCACTCTTCAAGGCTTGCCTTTACTTAAGGATCATTTTATTAATACAAATTCTATGGCTATTGAGATGTGGCTTGCTTGCTCTCAGGGTCTTCCATTCTCCCTGTCATCAATTAAGTACTCTATGCTACATCCCCTTTGAGAGGATATTGCACAGATAAGAGGATGGTGCTATGTGGTTGTAAATCATATGCATGGCTGCATTTCTTTAGTCAAAAGGGCTGACTTGTAGATCTAAGATTATCAAGTTCACTGGCAACTGTGGGGGGGGAGGGGAGCTATGAGCAGCTGGGGTGAAAAACACAAGTAAAATAATTGTTTGCACAACCTAATACAAAGAGCAATAGAATGGGAAGGAAACAATGGTACTTTAACAAGAGTTCCTTTAAATAAAAGAGATATCTTTGTGCACATGATGCAATCAGTATACAACAGACTTTGAGTATATTAAATCAATGAGAAAGGGTAATTTAACTAAGCAATGTGGTAGGAGACAAACCCTGCAGAGAAAAGGGGCCAGAAAGAAATGCCTCATGGGGCTTCTGCCAAAGACATCTCATAAGGGGAACATCTGCTATTAAATCTAACATAACAAGTGATGTAAGCTACCTCTGGGGTCCCATGTCATATGGAACAGTTTGTTTGACCCCCTAATAGCCTTCTGTGAAAGGAATTTGTGGACGAGTGTTGAACTGGATTGTGTCCAGTGTACAAAACATGAATAGTGGGGCTGCTAAGTGAGAAGGCCTCTTAACTGTACTCATGTAACAAAAGCATGAATCCAGAACCAGAAGGGGGAAAATAATCATAGGACTCTTTTGTCTTACAAGCTCTGATGATACGAGGTTGTTGTTAGGTACCATAAAGTCCAGTACAACTCAGCGCCCCTGTGAACAACAGACCTGAACCCTGTCCTATCTTGTGCCATCCTCATCGTTTCAGACAAACTCAAGCCCATTGCAGCACTGTGTTCATCTGGTCTTTCACTGACACTCTACCTTTTCAAGCATGATGTCCCTCTCCCAAGAATAGCCTCTCCTAACAACATGCCCAAAGTATGCAAAATGCAGCTTTGTCATCTTTTCCTCCAAGGAGCACTCAAGATGCTGAGGGATGCTGAATTACCTAATGAATGCAGAACGGAAAGTTTAAGTCTATTTAACCCTGGAAAGACGTTTGCTACCACAGACATCTGCAGGACATGAAAATGTTAATTGCTGGTAGGATTTATCAGAAGATCTACTTCACAAAGTCCTGTTCTTATTTTGGTGACTTCCTCCACCCCCCCCCCACCTGAATCCCAAAAGATTTATGAAATGTCATGCACATGGCTGATACAAACTGAGACAGATGATGGTTACTGAGTTGACCTTGATTCACAGCGAGTTTATGTACAACAGAATGAAATATTGCCTGGTCCTGCAGTATCCTCACAATCACTGGCATGTTCAGATCCACTGTTGTGGTCATTTGCCAATCTATCTCAGTGAGAGTTTCCCTTGTCCTCAGTGGTCCTCCATTAACTGATCCCTCCTAATGACAGGAGCTCTTGTAGCTTAGTGGTAAGGACTTGAACATAACAACAGACGTATCCAAAGCAAATTAGTTGAATGAAGTTCTGCTGTGATTCATAAAGTTCTCACTCACCAATCTGGGGAAGTAGATTGACAGTCCTTTCTTTCTAGTCTATCTTTGGGGTGCTCTGGTAGCCTAGTGGTAGGAAGCTGGGCTCCAACTGCAAAAGCATGCTGTTTAAATCCACCAGCTGTTCTGCAGGAGAAGAATGGGCTCTCTCCTCCTCTGTGAGTAACTGCTTCTGAAACCTGTCAAGGATCAATTTGGACTTGAAAGCACACAACAACAACAACAACAAATCTATCTGTATGCAAAGACTTTCCATCCTATGTGTCCCTGCCTCTACTTGAAATACTGGTGGAGAACTTCCAGAATCATGGTAACATACAAGCTGCCGCACTATGACAAACCAACAAATGGGTGGTAGAGACACATAATAGAGGTTAAGAAGATAGTTGAGTATAGACGGAAAGGCCTGTGAACTCATCGTAACCCACTCCACTAATAGTAAACCCACTGCCCTTAAGTCAATTCTGATACATGGTGACTCTCCATCAGGATTCGGAGTCTCCAAATCTTTAGGAGATGAGACTGCCCATCTTTCTCCCCCAGAGTAGTTCATGACTCAAACTATCAACTGGAATAGTACATCGACAGAGAACTACCAGGAATACAAGCTGGGTTTAGAAGAGGTTGTCACACTAAAAACATTATTGCCAAAGTCAGATGGACATTTCTCCAAAGGAAAGAGTTTCAGAGCAATGTCTGTGTTTCACTGACTATGCACAGACATTTGACCACGTGGATCACAACAAATTGTGGTTGGCCATGAGAAGAATGGGAATCCCAGAACACTTGACAGTGCTCATGTGAAAGCTATTCTTCAGAACAGAGCAAGGAAACACTGCAATTGGGAAAAAAGTGTGTCAAACATGCACCCTGTCTCTGAACCTTTTCAATCTGTATGTGGAACAGATCAGCTCTGACGTAGGGCTTTACGAGGATGAATGTGGCATCAGGATTGAAGGAAGACTTATCAAAAACCTGCTATATGCAAATGACACAACCTTGCTTGCTGAAATTGAGGAGGACCTGAAGTGCTTGCTGCAGAAGGTCAAGGACTGTAGTCTTCAATATCAACTGGAGCTCAACAACAAGAAGACAAAGATTCTCACCACTGGGCCAATTGGCAGCACCATGATAGATAGAGAAGAGACTGAGATTTTTAACAATTTCATCTTGGTTGGCCCACAATCAACAATACTCTTGGCACCAGTAGTGAGGGAATCAAAAGACAAATTGCACTGGGGAAGTCTGCTGTCAGGAACCTCTCCAGAGCACTTAAGACTAATGGTGTCTAAGGACTAAAGTGTGTCTGATACAGGCCATGGTCTTTGCTACATTAGAGAGCTGGATAATGACCAAGGATGAAAAAAAAAAGAAAGAAAGAAATCATGCTTTTGAGTTGTGGTGCTGGAGAAGAGTATTGAACATAATCATGAACTACCAAGAGAAAAACTAGGCCTATCTTGGAGAGGGTGAAACCATGTTCCTACTTGGAGGCAAGGATTTTGAAGCTGTCTCATATACTTTGGGCATGTGGCCAGGAGGTCCCTGGAGAAGGACACCATGCTTAGGAGGGTAGAAGGACAGCACAGGAGAGGAAGGCCTCAGAAGGAAACGGGTCGGCACAGTAACTAGTGTAATTGGGGTAGGTCAGTGATAGGACAGGCTTCATAGACTCACTATGAGATGAATGGGACTCGCTCATATATAATAACAACAACAACAACAACACTATGTCACCAGGGCTTTTTAACCTAACAGTAGCCCTCCCCAGTTTACAGATGAAGAAACCAACACAAGTGTGAATTCAGTAATTCAATCAAGACCATGTAGTTTGTAAATTTAATCTCATTGTTTTTGTTGTTATGTGCTGTTGAGTCAGAATGACTCATAGCTGACCCTCCAGAGGATTTTCAGAGGCAGTAAATCACATGCGTAGAGACTTCTCATCCTTCTACTATGGAACAACTGGTACTCTGGAGCCATGTGCCTTCAGCATTATTGCAGAACAGCTTCTTGCCAGTAGGCCACCAGAGCTCCCTTTGCACTGGAACACAAATCCAGGCTGTCAGAAGTTTTTCTTTATTTTCTCCCTACCACTGAAAGTTCCGTGACCTCATTATGACAATGGTTGAACTGGGCTGATCTAAGACAAAACCTTGAACACACTGTTATCATCTAAGCTGGCTTATTACATCCTTTATTAATAATAGTTTTGAGTGCATGAGAGAAATTAGGCCATTCTAAGCCCTTCGTGTGCTTTCTTTGTGCCTTTTCATAACAGTTTTCTCTAAAGTGTCCCACTGAGACCATTAGGAGTTGATTTTGGTGTTTTTCTTTTTTCCCAGGCTCTGCTGAGCTCAGCATTTGATTTAGGGGAAATAACAGGTTCAAAGGAAAGACATCAGCAAACTTCAACATAACAGATGCTTGTTTTCAGACACCTGATTTAGCTGAATTGAAAGACCTAGTCTTGGTCCTAAAAGCCATGAACATCAGTTGCCCAGAACTGAATCATAACCACTTCGAAGCATGGATCACCAATAGATAGCCATTTCAGAATTGTAACAGCCCAAATGGCTCTTCAACTTGTCAACACAACTGAGGAGTAACATCATTCTTAATGTGGGAAGCAGCTTTTATTTCTTTGAGTTTGGAACTGTAGCTTGCAGCTAATTGTCTTGGCAATTACACAGCAAAGAATATCTTTAAAAAGCCATGATGGAAATATCACATTGATCTCTTATCTTGGCAAAAACCCAAACACTGTTGCCCCAGCATGCTGAGAAGCAGCAGAATTAAGTTTCTTTGTAAAGCAGAAATTGAAATTAGAATCTGGCTTCTATTGAGATGGACTTTTATGTAAATTATATAGAAATATCAGGCAAAGAAATTCACAGCCCTGTGAAATTCACACAGAATTAGTAACCTGAGTTATTTGGCACATTATAGAGAATTCTTTCAATATTCTCCAAGTTCCTAATGGTATTGGCTTAGTAAGAATGCCTCAAGAACAAATTTCATTTGCTCCTCCCCTCATGCTTCGAATGGCTATTATGTACTTCACCTCTGAAATAACCTTTCTTGCATTTATGCTCCACTAAACATTTAAGATGTAAAAAAAAATTACATGATAGAAAGTCAGTAGAAAAAAAAAAGAAATTCAGTGGGCATTTTAAATCTAACTCCACTCAAGTTGTAAAACCATAAAGATAGGTCCATATGTGCTGTGGAATCACATTGAAGTAGGATTCTGGAAATACTAAGAGGAGGAGGATTTGATGTCTAGAAGGAAACAAAATGGAAAAAGCTAATGCCTTTGAGCTGTGGTGCTGAAGAAGAGTGTTGAATGTACCATGGACTGCCAGACCAAACAGGTTCATCATGGAGAGAATGAAGCCAGACGGCACCTTGGAGGCAAGGATTATGAAACTTCATCTGACGTACTTTGGGTATGTTGCAAAGAGGGACAAGTCCTTGGAGAGGGACACCATGTTTGGGAGGGAGGAGGAACAGTACAAGAGAGAAAGACCCTTGATGAGATGGATTGATTCAGTAATTGGGGTAATCAGGGTAGGTGTGACAGGGACTGTAAGGTTGGCACAGGAAAGAGCAGGGTTCAGAGCTGTAGTACATAGTATGAGTTACAAGCAATTCAATGGCACATAACAGCAATGAAAACGAAGGGCAAATCTTTTTGCAAGGGACCAACAGACTAGGAGGAAGCAGCAAAGACAAGGTGCATTATGTTCAATGTATATATTCAAGCCTCTGAGATGGAATGGGAGTGGGAGGACAGGCGTTTCATAGGAATTGTGCTACATTCTGTTATTTGCTGAACTGAAATCACACTGGGCAAGGATAAATAGAAAAGCAGCCCCACTTTGTTAATCAAATACAAACATTGTCATCGAGTCGATTCTGGAACTGGAACTTTCCATCAAGTTTCTTAGGCTGTAAATCATAGCGAGAGAAAAATGCCTATCTTTTGCCCACAGATTTGCCAGTGGATCAGAACTGTGGGAGATACACAGCCTTTTGGTTAGCAGCACAAGTTTATTATTCATTCTTAGTGTGAATCCCACCTATGTACACTCAGTTTGACAACAGTCATTCACAAAAATGGCATATACCGATGGAAAGCTTACTACATCTTACTCCAGAAAAATGTGTGTGCGGGGGGAAGAGCAGTAAAAAGTCTAGAATATGAATCAAGACAACAGGCCTCGGTTCTTTATCTTCCTCTCATGAAAACAAGTGATGTTGTAAATTAGGGCCAGCAAGCCCTACCACCGGTCCTAGTTTCCGGACGGCTTGCTAGTGGCTGGCCCATCACCATCCAGTCCTCTTCATCAGCCCCTAGAAAGGCAATTATACCACATTACTAGATTGATGAATGAATACTCATTTCATTGCCATCTAGTTGGTACTGACCCATAGCGGAGCTTACAGTGAATTTTCAAAGGTGGTAAATCTCACAAGAGGAGACTGTCCATCTCTCACAGAACAACAGGTAGATGGGAACTGCCAGAAGGTGCTGCCTTTGCATAACTACCTATGAATTATGCCACCAGAGTCCAAAAAGTGTATTGGAATACACTTATTGGATTCTGGTGGCATAAGCATCCAGGGATCTTCGGAGCAGTGCTTTTATTGTTCAATAATAATAAAATCTGATCTTAAAAATCAAAGTGATGGAGAAACTCGAGCCAGGAACTAAATGAAGACCTGTACATGATCTCATTAGTAGGGCAGCAATTCTAGACGTCCCTCTCTCAGCTATTCTCAGAGGGTTAGGTGATGGCCATGGAATATGCAGGAGATGAAAGATCCTCAGTTGACATACCATAGAGCCATGACATTGCTGATAAATCCTTGTTCTTCTTTATAATATAAACTCATCTCTTCTTGCTCAAGGGGCAGGTGATTGCTATTGTTAATTTTTTTCAGTCAAATCCACAAATAAGAAAATGAAACTGTATTATCAAATACTCAGATGTTCATTGGGGTCTTTTGTTGATGGTGTTTGGATTTTTGTTGTATTTTGTTTTGGGGCTTTTTGTTTTGTATTTGTTTTGAGGTTTTTTTGGATTTTTTTTTTGGGGGGGTAGTCAGACCATGAAGGAAAACACTTGCCAAAATTCTGCAAGGAAATGTTAAAAATATCTCCAAGAGTATGTTGATATTTTCTTCTTAAAAATGCCATAAATTAACCAAGTAGATTAATAAAGTTTGCTTCTAGTCTGCAGCATCCAAGTTTCTTTTTATCAGAGGTGCAATAAGAACAAAAGACTGAAATCAACATACATAAAAGGAAACACAGTATTAGATTTCATTTTGAATTAGAACAAAATGTAACAATAAATGGCAATGGAAAATGCATATTAGCTGCTAAGAGTTTAATTGTGTCCCCTCAAAAAAAAAAAAAGGTATCAAAAACCCAATCCGTGCATTTGTAGAAAGGACCCCTAGTGGCACAGTAGTCCAGTGTTTGGTTGCAAAGAGTTCTGCAGTTTGAACCAGTGAATCCGAGGGAGAAAAACCCTGGCAATTGGCTCCTGTGAAGATGACCCTGCAAGGAGGTTCTACACTCTACTGCAGGGTCACTGTGAGTTGGAAACAATTTCAGAGAATGTGGCAACAGCAGAGCTGTGGATGTAATACCATTGGAGCATAGGGTTTTCTCTGCTATGTAATGAGGTAATTATAAGTGTAGAGTGTGTTTTAAAACAATCACTTTTGAGATATAAAAAGAACAGTTTAGGCATAGAAGCAAGGAAGCTCAGATAAAAAGGAATGACATTGTGTCAAGATCACTGAGGAAACCAGCAGGAGAATCGGAAAGAGGCCTTTCCCCAGCTGACTGACACAGAAAGATTTCCTCTTGAGTTGGTGCTTTAATTTAGGCATCTAGCCTCCTAAGCAGGAGCTCTGGTGGTTTACTGCTAACGAGTTATGCTGCTAATCCTAAGGCATGTGGTTCAAGTCCACCAGATGTTCTTCAGGAGAAAGATGAGCAATCTCCTCTCTCATGTGGTAGACAGACTCTGAAAACTCACTCAAGGGTCAGCTATTAGTTAGTTCAGATCCGACGGTATATATCAACAACAGCAAGAAGCCTCCTACACTGTGAGAAACTACATTTCTGATTAAGCCGTCTACTTGTCTTATAGAAAAAAGACAGACAGTAGTCCAGGGGTAGGTCAGAGAGCATGGGGGGATGTTGAAAATATCTTATCCTGAACCAGATTCAACAGTATGTTTATACTCAGGGAATCAAACTCAAGGACTCAAGTTCAATTTTCTGTCAATGAGAAGTCACCACCCAGGTGTCAGTGGAGGCTTGTATGCTGCTCTGATATTGCACAGATTTCAGCAGAACTTGCAGAAGAAGACAGATTAGAAGGAAAGGTCTGGCAACATACTTCTGAAAATAAACCAATAAAACCCTATGTCTCTTAATGGTTTGATCTATAAGGGATCAAAGGGCTAGCGTGGGTTTGGACAATAATCCTATTGGGTATGAGATTGCCATGAGACAGGACTCAAGTCAAAAGCAGCTCACAACAATAATGTTTGGTCTAAATGACCTTTGTGGAGTCTTTGTGCTCGATAAACCCTCCAACTATTAGCTTTTATCACTAACAAATGAGTGGGTCAAAACTACCAAATTCTGCCTCAAATCTTTTCATCCTTCCCAATATTCTCAAAGGGAAAATACCAGAAAAGTTTCTAATAGTTATGGGCCAACTATGACAAAGAGTGAGGCAAGAAGTAGGTTGTGAAATTGGCAACTGAGCCCAAGTCAAGTAATAGTTCAATTTCTGTGTACATACTCAGGACTTGCCCTGAAAAAATGCCTTGAAAGGCTAAGTAAACATTAAATTATTAATTTACTTTCCCCATATGCCTGTGAGGTACTCTTGTCATCATTATCAAAGTATTTAAACAGTGGTTTGTATTTTTCTCTGTTCACAGTAATTTATTAATTATCAGAGAGTTATACTGATATCTTGGTGTTTGAGATATTATTTCCAAAGGTGAAAAGGGGTTGGATATAAGCATGTAGCATTTTTAATAAGGGTGAAGAGAGAGAAATGGAGGATTTTCCCTGGAGAATTAGATGAAGTAATTCAATCATAACATTTGAGGCACTGATGCATTATCAATGTGCAGTGTGCTGTGGCAAGAGTTTTTGTAAATAGGTGGGGTTTTTTTTCTACTAAAATGAATTTTAAAATAGCATTGTTGCACCCTGTCCTTTCTTCTACTTCCTGTCAGAACAAAATAATTTTTCGGCAAAGAAAATATAAGAACATGATAGGGAATTAAAACAGCATCTGACAAAGTAGAAAGCGGGGCAGTCTTCAAGCTCACTAATAATTCAAGAAACAAAAAGTAAAACAACTAGGCACCATATATCATTCATTTACAGGAGTAACATTTTGTAAATGACACACAATTCTTATGGGGAAAGTTATGATGGAGCGAGTACACTGTTAAGACTTCAGATAACTTTGCAAATTTGCTCTTAAGTTTTGGAAAGCAACTTGATAATGTGAATTGCTAGGATCTTCCTGAGGGAGTTCTGGTGGTGCAGTCCATAGAGAATGGCGCTGCTAACCTATACAGTGGTACCTCTCTGGCAGTTTAAACCTGTAAAGGACTCCACAAAAGATGGGCAACCTCCTCCCATCCAATTTACAGTCTTCTAAACCAGAGTGCTCTTTGGAGGCAAGAATGATGAGACTTCGATTCACATACTTCGGGCATGTTGCCTAGAGGGGCTGTTCTTTGGAGAGGGACATGATGCTGGGAAGGGTGGAGGGTCAGCGAATGAGAGGAGGACCCTCAACAGGGTGGATTGACATGGTGACTGCCACAATGGGCTGTGGTGTGTCAGGAAGTGTGAGGATGGTGAAGGATAGAACAGGGTTCAGATCATTTGTTCATAGGGTTGCTATGAGTAGTATTTGACTTGACAACAACAAAAACACAAAGAAAGGTTAGCTATGAGTAAGTTGCAATTTGAGGGCAATACTGTTAATTTGGGCAAAGGGGGCCAAAGAGAAGAATGAAGAATTCAGAACTCAAATTCTGATGGCCTTGCCTGCTGCTGACAAGAAGAGCAAATGGCCTTGCATGTCTGGCTGAGCTAGCAGGTGGCTCCTAAATCCAAGCGGAATGTCCCTCCCTAAAGAATCTGTTTATAAAAATCCTCTCCAGTAAGTTCACAGTGTGGCTCCCCATTCTGCCTCTCCAGGATGAGGAACTCACCCGGGAGCTCCCCTTCCCCCCCCTTTATAAACCTGCATTAAGCTTTCTTCCGTTCTCTCAGATTTCTTCTTTAAGTCCACTAACCTAAGCTAACAAATACATTTGAGGATCTTCTTGAGGCTGTGTGTATACCTTAGTAAGGTAACATCACCAAGACTTGGAGACCAGAGACATGAAGGCCTTTGGAGACAATCACATTGGAAGCAATGACTATAACACACTGCACAAGTCCTGTCATGTAGGAAACTTACCAAATTTTTGCAAACTAGCAAATTCAAGGATAAAGGATTTTATCCTCCACTTTCACACTTCTGGAGTAGTAAAAGTGCAAACACATATACTCAGTGATAGTTATTGGAGAGTTCATTATCACTGTGGAAATGTAATGGAAGAATTTTACTTGCCATATAATGGAAAATGGCTTCAATATTTGTCCCACTAGCAGTGTGATCAACTGTTAGATTTTCATTACCTAAATCTATATCACACCAATCTATAGTCTATTATTTTGAAACATAAGTCCTATTTTATTTGTGAGTTGCAAGGATACTTTTCCCTAGTTGTGAATGGATTAGAAACCTGAACTCTGTTTTATCGAACTGCTTTTTTAGATCCATTGATTGTAGGCTTCACTGATTGAAACAGAATACAAGGTTGGGACATTGTCTGACTTGGTATTTTGCAGTCAAGCCACAAATACATCATAAAAGATTAAAAGTACCTGTTTCTATTTAATGAAAATAAGTTCTAACTTGGGATACACTTTAATGTTTATTCCATCCATTTGACCTGGCTGTTAAATCACAAACATGGAATTATGTTTACTTATATTAATCTAAAGACAAATTAAGGACTCAGGTCAACAGTGGAGGTGGTTGTTAAGTGCTGTTGAGTCAAGTACAACTCAGTGACCCGTGAACAGCCAACCTGCACCCTGTGTCCTATCATGTGCCATCTTCATTATCTCTGACACACTAGAGACTATTGCTAAAGCCATCATGTCAATCCATCTCACGGGGGAGAGGGGATCTTTTTCTCTGCTGACCCTCCATTTTCCAACAGTAAAATCATGAAATTAGAGAACCACAGAATTAGAATGGTTCTATCTCCCCTTCTGTGACATTTGCATTTGTCCTCATGCCACATCCTTAAACATGGAAATAGAACACTACAACTAAAATAGCAAACACGAAAGGCACTTTCTAGTGAACTCTGGTGGCTGAGTGTCACAAAGCTGCACTGCAACTCCAAAGGCACAGAGTTCAAATCCACCAACTGCTCCACAGGAGAAGGATGGGCAATCTCCTTTTGTGTGATTTATAGCTTCTGAAAACCCACTTGAGGGTCAGCTATAAGTCTATTTTAACGTGAAGGCACATAATAAAAGCATCTTCTAACCTAGGATATATCAGTAAAAGAAGAACAATGATCTGATAATGCAAAACTCATGTTGCAAAGAAAGCTCAGATGAGCTAAAGTGTACAGGATTTGTTACATCTTTTAAATTTACTTTCCCTAAGAAGATGAATCAAGGTTCTTCCTCTCCTAGGATATGAGATCAGAATATAACTACAGATAGAAATCTTCTTTGTATATAGACATTCTTCAATTCAAGACTTTAAAAACCATACTCCGTTCTTGTATAAATTAGTTTTATTCTATACATCTAGCTGTACTCCCCAAAGGGTAAAGTATCAATGAGTACGTCCAAAATACATTAGAAATACAATTAAGTTTTACTTATTTGTATTGAATCACCTAGAATTATTACAAAGTCTGATATTCTCCCTAAAAATAAAGCTATCATCATTCATTTTACTGATTACAAAGATAATCAACGTTTATCATAGTACATAAAATGCTGGTGAAATTATTTCATCTCTAAAATAAAATATTTAACAACTTGGTGTATATATCCTCCTACATATTTGTCGTTTAATAACAAATTATTTCACACTCTACATATTCTATAACATGAGTCAACATGCTACAGCCTGTGACTCATTGCCCACTTTCATAAATAAATTTTTTTACTGCACCTCTGCCAAGTACACTGATTTAAGTACAGCCGATGACTGCTTTTGTGCCAAAACAGCAAAGTAGCAGCAAGATAGGCCAAATGGTCTACCAACACCAGTCAATTCCAACTCATGGCAATGTGATTTGTTTCTGAATAGAGCATCATTGCATAGGATTGCCTATGGAAACAGATTGTTGTTATGTGCTGTTGATTCAACTGCACGTCATAGAGACCCTGTGAACAAGAGCTCTGAATTGTGCCCTACCGTAGTGTCAATCACACTATCTCCGGCATCCCCCACCCGCAATCACCCCAGTCACTGCATCAATCCATCGCCCCCAGGGTCTTCCTCTCCTGCACCGTCCCTCCTAGCAACACATCCAAAATAGGTGAGACAGAGTTCCGAAATCGTTGCCTCTACGGAGCAACCTGGATTATTTGGCCTTTTTTTGTTTTTTCTGTTGCATCTTTTTGTGCATTTTAACAACCAACCTTTCTATAGCAGACAAGTATGTTAAGCATTTTTTCCCCATTCATGTTTGGCTATATGGCCCACAAAGCATCAAAAAAAGAAAAACAAACCAACCCCCCCCCAAAAAAAAAACCCACCCATCATTGAAAGCATAGCTGACCTTTTACAGAAAAAAGTGCTGATCCCATTCTCTATAAACTTTTCTTCCTGTTAACACTCTAACATCAAGATTATAGCTTTATGATAATTTTATCTATATCAATCCTCCTTCATCGTGAGAACTATATGTTATTGGATTTTACGGAATTTTTATAATTTTCCCAATACCCTGGTGATAGACATTTTAACTTATTTTCAAAGATTGATTTTATCATTTCCAAGTAAAAGAGTGAATCAATGAGGCTTTTAAAGGCGGTGTTTGGTAGAGATCTACAAGACATTTGCTTTAGAAAACGGCAATAAAAGGCTTGTTAAACCATTTGATAATGGGCTTTCCCTGGAGTATTTAGTAGGAGTTTAATACTATTATTTTAAGATTTTTACATATTCTCCCAGAAATCCTGGGAGGAGAGAAAAAATTTCTAGGACACTACATTATACACTTAGAGAGAAAATGAGTTGGGGGGGGCGGGAAAAAGTGACTTTTTAATCTTTCTGAAAGCTTGGACATTTCTCATTACTTAAATTCACATGAATCCATTTTCTCTCTCGAATAGCAACAACCTCAGGAAGGAAGCTACATACTCCTCAGTCAAGGCATAAGCCTAGTCTTCCCATGGACCTGGCCTTCGCTTTTTGCCCATCCCCTCTTCCCTGATTTTCTGGCTTCAGTTCCAGGTTGCTAAGCTATTAGAAATCCATTTTTAATGTCCTCATCTCCAAAAACAACACTCACTTTACACGTCCAGAGGATCAAGAGTCAGGTAAATGCTACTGAAGTTGTCTTAACTAGGAGAAAGGATTCCTCCCTTACTCTGTTCTACCCAGCTGAGTGTGAAGGGTGTAATGCCTTTTTGGAGTAAAGAAGAATGCTAGGTTTGGTGTGCCTTGTACTCTACATCCAGCTTAACAGTATTTCTTATGTGCTGGCTACAACCGTCTTTTAGTTTATGGAGCCATAGCTTAAATATAACACTCTCCAAGAAACTTGCCTTGAATATCTAACCAAATAGACTCCTTACCTCTGAATCTCTGTTCTTCATCTCAGAACTTGCTGGTTTTAGTTATATGTATTTATTACAATATCCAGTGATTTTCTTTTTCTGTTCATCTGGAATTTTGTTTATTTTGATTTGTTTATCCCATCAGGTTATAAACTCTATGAGCATAAGAATCATGCTTTACTGATTGGCTCTGGTTACCTCCTGTGATCCCATAACCTGGTTAATAACAAACCCCGTTGTCATTGACATGATTTCTTATCACAGAGACCCTCCACCGCATTCCTGAGGCTGCAGATCGCTGTGGGAGGAGACTTCGTATTTCTCCTCTGAAGTGGCCATTAGATTTTGGTTAGCATTTCAACATGTTACATACTACATACAACATCAGGGCTGTTGCTTCTTGGTAGGTTGATGTCGACATGAGCACAATTCAGAGAAACCCTGTGAAAAAAACTATCTGAATACTGTCCTATTGCATTCATGTCACACTCTCAATCTCTGACACACTCAAGCCCACTGACACAGTCATTGTGTTAAGTGACCTGGTTGAGGGTCTTCCTCTTTTTTGCCACCCTTCCACCGTACCATCATGATATCCCTCTTTAAGGAATAATCTCTCCGAGCAAAATGTTTAAAGTACATGAGACGAAGCTTCATCAACTTTGCCTCCAAGGAGCACTCTGGCTGTACCGTCTGCGAAAAACATCTGTATGTTCTTATGGCAATCCATGGGATCTTCAGCACTCTTCTCCAACACTACATTTCAAAGACATCAATTCTTCGGTCATCCTAAATAGTTGTCTAGCTCTCAAATGAAAAGTCGAGGCTTCAACCAGGTGCACAATAGTCCTCAAATTCACATCATTATTTGGAGAGATTCTGCAATATAGACTTTCCCAATGCAATATCTCTCTTCATCTCCTGACCATGGTACCAAGTGTATGGACTGTAGATCCAACTTTGAAGTTACTGACAATCTCAATTCTTCTATCCATCAGGATGTTGTCTATCAGTACAATGACATGGATTTTTTATTTATTGACACTGAGATGCAATCTATATTGAATGTTGTAATGTTTAGCCTTCTGCAGCAGGTACTTCAAGTCTTCCTCACTTTCAGCAAGGAAGGTTGTTTTATTTGCATAATGAAAGTTATTAATGAACCTTCCTCCAATCCTGATGCCACATTTTTCTTCACAGAGTCCAATTTCTCTAATAATTTGCTCTACATACAGGTAAAATAGGTATGGAGAAAGAATGCAGTCCTGACACACCTATGTTCTTTAAACTATGCAGTGTTCTCTTGTGTTAACACAACAGCCTCTTAGTCTAGGTATAGATTTTGCATGAGCACAACTGAGTGCTCTGGACTTGACATTCTTTACAGTGTTAGCCATAATATGTTATAATCCACAGAGTCAAATGTCTGTGCCTAGTCAATAATGCACATATAGGCATTCTTCTGATATTCCTTGCTTTCAGTCAGGATCCATCTGACATGAGCAATGATATTCCAAGTGTCATGGCCTCTTCTAAATCCAGCTTAAACATTTGGCAGTTCTGTCTACATACTGTTCTAGCAATTTTTGAATGATCTTCAGCAGTATTTTCCTTGCATGTGATATTAATGATATTACTGAATAATTTCCACATTCTGTTGGACCACCTTTCTTAGAAATGGGCACAAACATGATCTCTTCCACTTAATCAGACAGGCATCTGTCCTCCAAATTTCCTGGTTATACCAGTGAGCACATCTAGGGCTACATTTGTCATTTGAAACATTTCCATCAGTATCCTATCAATTCTCAATGCAACAATTCCTAGATAGCAACAACAGAAGAAATTATTTTATACCTTGCATCTCCCATTTTCTTTTGGTACAAGGCCCAACCCTTGGGTACAAGGCCTGACTCTCAGACTTGTGCTAAGCTTTGCTCAAAGCTCTTGGACCTCAGGGTTCCTTAGAAGCTGATTAATAAATATTTGCTAGATGAAGAAACATTTATCTAGTGAAGCTAAAAAATATAAATTTTTAATATGAATTACACACTAAAATAAAAAATAAGCCTCCAAATCCTCACAATTATCTATAACTTTTAATGAATTACACAATAAAATTAAGAAGAGAAAAAAAGCAACCCATAAACAAGCCACCAAAACCTAACAACAATTAATGGAGACAAGACTGATTTTCAAAGATTTCATTTTACTTGGATTCACAATCAATAGCAATAGAAGCAGTAATCAATAAATCAAATGGTATCTTGCATTGGAAAGGACTTGCAATATTGCATATTGCAAGGACTAGGTGCACCTGACCCAAGTCATGATAGCTTCAATTACTTCATATGTACATGAAATCTGAACAATGAACAAGTATTGCTGAAAAGGAATTGATACTTTTCAACTAAGGTTAAAATATTGAATATAATATTGAATACACTATAGACTGCCAAAAGAACAAACAAATCTGTCTTGGAAGAAATACAGCTAGAATACTTCTTAGAAGAGAGATGATGAGGCTTTATCTCATGTACTTTGTCCAAGTTTCGAGATGTGCCAGTCCATGTGGAAAGACACCATGTTCCTTAAGTAGGGAGTCAGATAATGATAGAAAGACCCTCAAGGAAGGAACTATCGAAACAAACATGGATTTAAGCACAGCAGAGATGGTGAAGATGGTGCGTGTGAACAGGGTTTTCTGTCGTGTATGCAGGGTTAGTATGACTTGGAGCAAACTTGGTAGCACCTAAGAGCAACAAAATGAAAGAATGAATAAAATCCAAGAAAGAGGTTTTCTGTGTATAGTTGTTACTGCTTGGTCTCTAGAGGAAGACTTGTCTTTATAAACATTAGTTCCCCTGTTTACCACCTATGAAAAGTTGGGCAAAATAATTTCTCTGCGACTGTTTCTTTCACATTAGTAAAAGGGAAAAATAATGTGACATGATCCCTAACAGTCAGTTGCAACTTCACAGCACTGAATGAAAGAAACGTTAAGATTCTTTGACACAGATTAGCAAATTTATGAGACATAAGAATATCCACAAAAAAGCTTATCTTTTATTGTTACTTCTAAGACAATGCCATTTTCCAATTTACAAGCATAGATATAAAACAAATATATAATTCATTGCTTGTATTCATAGAACTACAGTTTTAAAGCAGGGTTTGAGGCCTTGAACACCAATGATAGAAGACCCGATGAGTTGTGGGATGATATCAAAGATATCATCCATGAAGAATGTAAAAGGTCATTACAAAAACAGAAGAGAAAGAAAAAATCAAAATGGATGTCAGGAGAGACTCTGAAGATTGCTCTGGAATGTCAAGAAGCCTAACCTAACGGAAAATATGTCAAAGAGAAAGAGGTGAAAAGACAGTTTCAAAGGGCAGCTCAGGAGGACAAATCAAAGTATTATAATGGAATGTGCAGAGAGCTAGAATTGGAGAATAAAAAGGGAAGAACTTGCTCTACATTTTCCAAATTGAAAGAAATTGAAAAACAATTTAAACCTCATGTTGCAATGTTGAAGTATCTTATGGGCAATATATTGAATGACCCAGAAAGCATCAAAAGAATATGGAGGTAATACAGAGAGTCACTGGACCAGAAATAATTGACATTGAAAAATTTCAAGATGTACCATATGAACAGGAGCCAATGGTAATGAAAGATGAAGTGGAACCTGCATTGAAGGCATGAGCAAAAAATAATGCCCCAGGAATCAATGTGAAACCAATTGACTTGTTTCAGTTAACAGATACAGCCTTGGATGCACTCACCAGACTATGCCAGGATATTTGGAGGATGGCTGGCTGGCCAACAGATTGGAAAAGGTCAATATTTTTTTCCTATTCCCAGAAGGATGATCCAACTGAATGTGAAAATTATTGAACAATATCTTTGATATTACATGCAAGCAAAATACTGCTGATGATTATTCAAAAATAGCTGAAACAGTACATAGATAGAGAATTACCTGTAAATCAAGTGGGATTTAGAAGAGGCCATGGCACCAGGAATATAATTACTGATGTCAGGTGAATTTTGGCTGAAAATAAGGAATACCAGAAGAATGTCTATTTGTGCTTTATTGTCTTTGCAAAGGTGTTTGACCATGTGGATCATGACAAGTTGTGGCTGACACTGAGAAGAACAGGAATCCCAGAGCACTTGATTGTAATCATGAGGAACATATACCTGGATTTGAAGACTTCTGTACACACAGAACAGGGGAGCATTGCATGGTCTGGAACTGGGAATGGAGTGAGTCAGAGATGTATTCTGTCTCTGGACCTGTTCAATCTATATGCTGAGCAAATTATCTTAGAAGATGAACTCTATAAAAGAGTTCATATATTGTGACTCATCAATAACCTGCATTACACAGTTGATAAAACCTTGCTTGCTAAAAATGAGGAGGACTTGAAGTACTGGTTGTAGAAGGTCAAGGAATATAGTCTTCAGTATGGACTGTGTCTCAATATCAAGAAAACAAAAATTCTTAATACTGGGTGAGTAGGCAGGGTCATGATGGATGGAGAAGAGATTGAAACTTGCCAACAGTTCATCTTGCTTGGACCTATAATTAACTCTCATGCTACCAGCAGTCAGGAACTAAGGAGACACATTGCACTGGGAAAATCTGCATTTAGGGAACTTTACAAATTATTGAGGAATAGAGCTATCAGTTTGAGGACAAGGTGTGTCTGATTCAGACCATAGTATTTTCAATTACTAGCTATACATCTGAGACCTGGAAAATGAATAAAGATGATAGACAAAGAATTGATGCCTTTGATCTGTGGTGTTAGAGATGAGCACTGAACATCCCATTAGCAGCCAAGAAAATGAACAAATATGTCTTGTAGAGGGTACAGCCTGAGTGACCTTTGGAAGCAAGAATGATGAGGCTTTACCTTACATAGTTTGAACATACTGCTAGGAGGTGCTATTCCTTGAAGAAGGACATGATGTGGGGAATGATGGAGGGTCAGTGAAAGGGAGGAAGACCCTCAACCATGTGGATTGACATGGTGACTGCTACAATGGGCTCTTGTGTGTCAGGAAGTGTGAGAGTTGTGCAAGACAGAAGTAGGTTCAGATCTTTGGTTGATAGTGTTGCTATGAGTTGTACTCAACTTGATGGCACCTAACAACAACAACAACAACAACGTTGTGAGGAGTTGCACTGTGAAACCAAAAGCGCATAGTTCAAATCCAATAGCTATTCTGACAGAGAAAGATAAACAATTTCATCTCACTTAACTTATAAACTCTGAAAATTTGTTGAAGGGTCAGCTATGAGTTTGTTCCAATCTGAAAGCATATAAATACAACAATTACATACACAGCTTGTCCATTCGGTAGACTGAGAGTTGCTGCGACCACTTTGCAGATGGAGAAATGAAAGATCACAACATCAGAGTCTCACCAAGTAAAAATGCGGCTGAGGCAGGTGCTAACCTGACCCTACCTGATAGAACTTTTCACATTCATTTTCCCCAAGTCACATTAAAAGGGCAAACAAAATTCACGAAGATGGAGGAAACGTTCCATCAGACTACCTGGGAACACATGACATTCTCCTGTATGTTCTAGGGAACATAAAAATTGATCAGGTCTTGAAGATTGAAAGTAAAGAGAGAAAAGTAATTTTCAGACTGTTCTTTCTAGCTGTCAGGTAGGAAATAACAAAAACAACTCTAACTCACAGATGTATTTTATCAAGTTTTCCTTCTATGAAGAAAGAATAGCAAAATAATATACTTCTAAAGATGATAATACAATAGGCTTAGATGTGGGCGACAAGCTATTTTCAAAGTTTCTAGGTATAAGCATCAATAATTTTTAAAATGTTGTGTGAGAGAGACTAAACATCTTGGGACTGGAGAGTAATCTTATGTAACACCTGCTGTATGCCAGACAGCTCTGGCGGCATAGCCCACAGCAGTTGAGCTTACTCAAACACCACACTTCTCTCGCAGTTCAAATCCAACATTTGATCCACAAAAGAAAGATGGGCACTCTCCTCCTGTAATATTTATAGTCTTAGAAAACCAATGGAGGGTTAGCCATGAGTTCATTTTAACTCAGTATCAACGTGACTCAGTATCAGGCCTGATCTTAGAGTTTTCTCATATTATTTTCTTTAACCCTCCAACTCTGGTATGTAGGCATAGTCATTCCTATTTGTTTGATGGAAAAACAAAGACTGCGAGATCAGCTGACTTCTCAAGGTCCCAAAGTACCTACGAGGCTGAACTAGGATCTGAGTCCACTCCTTTCTTGCTCCAAAATACTCAGCTTGTTCCACTGAACAGAGTTATAGCTGTTGAATTTCCCCATGTGCCTGGGGGTGGGGGGATGGGGGGGATAATAACCTTAACTATGACACAGCAAATGCAAGCTTACCCTTAACTTACCCATGTTCCATCTGATCCCCACCTACATTTACTCAAAGAAGTTTTACAAGGTGCCGCTCTCTCAGGGCCCGAGAGCCGAGCAGGACCCTCCCGTCCCAGCAGAAATGCCAGCATTCCTGCAGCATGAGCACCACCCTCTGAATAGGGTCTCCGGTGGTGGTGTTCAAGGCAGCCCAGCCTTGAGGACAGGATCTTGGTGGGTATGGTAGGAAAGGGTCCTGGGTCCTCACAGGAAGCACAGCACCATTACTGCTTACACACAGCAGGAAGTCTGTGCAGTAGCCTGGAGGCACAGTCAGGTCCTGCCAGTACTTTTCCTCTCCCAGAAGTTGTCGCAGCCCCTCAGCTACTATATCCTTGTGACTGTACTTGCAGCGGGCACGATCAGTGGTGAGTGGCTGGGGTAAGATGGGCACTTGCTGCTTCTGGGGAAGGCGGGGACCCCAGTATCCTGGGAGCTCCAGCTCCACAGCTGTGTCGATCAGAGAGAGGTAGCTACGCACAATCAGAGCGTGAGGTGTACCACTGATGTGGTTGATGAAACTTGGTGAGAAGACAAAGCGCAGGGCTCGGAAGGGCAGGCACTGCAGCTGGCACAGTGACATCAAGATATTGACAGTAGCTAGGACTGCCATACCTGCTTCACGAGCCAAGATCCTCTCCAGACAGGGCATAAATTGCTGATCCAGAGGCAAGTAGTTCAGAGGCCCAAAGGGCAGAACCAGCTTCTGTACAGCCTTGCTGTTGAGCTGGGCTTCCTGGACAACTAGGAAGTGGGCAATGGCTTCCAGAAGCTGAGGCTCCCGCCACCGGGGTGGCGGGCCAGGTGCTGGGCCAGGAGCACCATTACGTGAGGAGTTAGTTCCTCTGGCCTTGCCTCTGCCAGGCTGCCTTAGTAATTTATAAGAAAGGTGGGTTAAAAAAAACAAACAAACAAAAAAAAACAAAACAAAACACAAAAAAACCTCATGAGCTAATTTTTGCAAAAGAGGTGGAACTTCTGTTTCAGATAAAATATATAGTACACAGGGGCCAAGGAATAAATGGTGCAGTCTGAGGGTCAGAGGGTGCAAAAGCTACAAATTTCAGTAAAACCAGCCTAGAAAATCACCAACAGGAGCATTCAAGTATGTGTAGCTGCCAACACCCACACTGGTGTTCCAGGAGAAACCCAGATCGCAAATATAAACTATCAGGAAAGCATATAGAACAACCGTATTTTAAAATAATATCCAAAACTGTATAATAATGGGTTAATGTGAGTTGTTTAGATACTAAATTCTAAAGATTATCAATTACAGATTGGCGCAGTAAAGTCTAGGATACTAAAACCAAAATTAGCATTGCCATCGCAATCCTAAAATTGCTTGTATGCTTTGATTTGAAGAACAACAGCTGATCTGGTCCTTGGAGAAATAAGAGGTCTAAGAAAATGGGTGGTAGAAATGGTTGGGATTCCAAAAAGGAGGAGCGGGGAAAGGGTAGAGCAGAGGCTGAGAATAGCTCATGTGAGGCTGTTAATAGGAGTCAAATGGTAACAGAAACTGAAAGGTAGAAACTGCACTGAGACTCAGCTCAACTGTCCTGCAGGTTGTAGGAGCAGTTGATTGATAATAACAGTGGTTATCCTTTACTGAATGTAAACACTGCACAAAGTTCTAGGACTGGTTGCTGTTATGTGTTGTTAAACAGGTTCTGACTCACTTTGTCCTTACGTACAACAGAAGACCAAGGAATGCAGCCTAGAGTATGGATTGCTTCTCAATACCAAGAAAACAAAGATTCTTAACACCGAATCAATAGGCAGTGTTATGATGGATGGAGAGGAGACGGAAACTGTCAACAGCTTTATGTTGCTTGGATTCACAATTAACAACCTTGGTAATAGCAGTCAGGAAATAAGGAGACACATTACAAAGGGAAAATCTGCACTTAGGGACCTTTCCAAATTATTGAGGAGTAGTGATGTCAGTTTGAGGACTAAGGTGAATCTGATTTAGACCATGATCTTTCCAATTACTAGCCATGTATCCGAGACCTGGACAATGAATATGGATGACGGAAAAATAACAGATGCTTTTGAGCTGTGGTGTTGGAGAAGAGCACTGAACATTCCATGAACAGCCAAGAAACCAAACAGATGTGTCTTGGAGAGGGTGCAGCCAGAGTGCTCTTTGGAGGTAAGAATGAAGAGACTTTGCCTCACATACTTTGGACATGTTGCTAGGAGGTGCTATTCCCTGGAGAGAGACATGATGTTGGGAAGGGTGGAGGATCAATAAAGGAGAGGAAGACCCTCAATCAGGTAGACTGACATGATGACTGCTGCAATGGGCTCTTTTGTGTCAGGCAGTGGTGAGGATGGTACAGGACAGGACTGGTTTCAGACCTTTTGTTCATAGTGTTGCTATGAGTTGCACTCTACTCAATGACACCTAACAACAACAACAATAACAGCAGACCAATGTGATTCTCAAAATGGTTTTGTGCTTGATTACATTGATGAAGCCACAGTTGGGTCAAACTACCCCACTGAGAGGTTTTTTTTCTTTAATCACAAAGTACTTTATGAATCATGATTGCATTATACCAGGTGCTTTCTATTCTTTACTTTCACACCAGATCTGCATGGTAATGTGATTCCCTTTAGTATAACAGCATTTCTCACAAAGTAGAAGTGTTGTGAGGGTAAGGACCAAGGTGGATTTGTTTACTAGGGGCTAACACAAGATTCTGCTATTGCTTTAAAATATTATTATTTTATTACTGTTATTATTTTGTTATTATTTTATTACTGTTATTTATTACTGTAACCCTGCAGTTCAAATCCACAAGTCTGTCCACATGAGAAAGTTGGGCAAGTTTCTCCTATGTGAATAACTATCTCTGAAAATGCACTGGAGGGTCTTCTGTGAGTTGGTTCTGACTTTACAGTACACAACAACAAAAGTAACAACAGTAGTATGTATTATTATCCGAGATATATATAATTATGCACATATGTCTGTTCTGATATCACTCTCTTTACTCTCATTGCATGTGAAACGGTAATTTGAATTTTATATAACAAATCAATTTTAAATTGAAGAGAGTACGAACAAGAAGCATCTTGACATTTTAAGCATGGGTTTCAGATTAAAACAGCCCTGGGCTTAAATCCTGGTTTAGTAGCTATAAATACGTGGGCAGGTAACTTAACCTCCTTAAGCCCTGGCTTCATCCTCTATAAAAATGAGGGAAACATCCATCTCATTGGGCTGTTGAGAGTATTAGGTGAGATAACTCGTATAATGTGCTTAGCACAGAAAAAAAAAAAAGGAAAAAAATAGTCATAAATGTCCGAGAAAAAGCCTATTACTTCATGAGGTCAGGGAAAGTTTTGTGGAGGGGACATCTGAGTAGAGTCTTGAAAGATAAATATAAGAATCGCTAGATGGATAGAACTGGGGGAGAGGCTGCAGGAAAGTTGTCCAGAGGGGCTCAAGAAACTGCAGGGAGCTGCAGGCAAGTGAGTAAAGGCAGATCACAGACCTGCATGGGGCAGGGGTTAGACCAGGCAGGATGGGATGAGAACCCAGAGTGATCCACAAAGATGCTGGATCTTCTCCTGTGATTAAGGAGAAGTCACTGGAGCATGTTCAGTGCTCATGGTCTAGGAATTACAGTATGACATCTTCAGGAAAGACTGCACCACATGCCCCTTTTCTCAACCATCTCCCCCATCTGAGCCTCTTGAGTTATTTTTTGCATCACACGGAAATCACAACAAGCCCATCATAGTTTAAATACATTAAAATAATTTAATCTTCTATACACCAATTGCTTCTAAAATTTTCTCTCTCTGGAAAAGAGATGTCAGCACACAGACCCTTTTCAAAACCCCTTTAGCAAAGAAGAGAGTAAATATAGCAGGTGATTTTAAAGGACAAGGTTGATGAAGAATCTCAAAAGTTATTTTATTGGCTTCATTTAGTAGGGAGTTTTGGATTTGGGCTTGTAAAAGTTAATCAACCCAAAAGTATCTCAGAGTACCAACAGAGCCAATGGCCTTGACTTGGCTCAAGTGAGGGATGCAAAAGCTTGAAATTGCAGACCCGTCGTAAGGTATATAGCTGGGGAAATAAAGAAAACAAACCAACCAACCACAAGACCCAGTAGAAAAACAACTTGCTTAACAAAGTGGAAGTTACAACCCAGCCAATTGCTACAGAGGATCCTGGTTGTGAGAAAGGAGGTAGTTAGCCCAATGAGTTAACTATAATTTAGATGGCTGAAGGAGAGCCATTTTTCACCCCATAATCTCCAGGATTGGCTATTTAAATGATTATACATTTTTTAAGCAAATGT
Source organism: Elephantulus edwardii (assembly GCF_000299155.1). Lineage (NCBI taxonomy): Eukaryota > Metazoa > Chordata > Mammalia > Macroscelidea > Macroscelididae > Elephantulus > Elephantulus edwardii. The sequence goes on from NW_006399899.1 coordinate 403,179, forward strand.
TAATAAGCAGTTGAGCATTAACATGGGTGTGTCATGTTTTCTTAAAATTTTGTCAAAGAGTACACAGTGTGTTAAAAACAGGAAAAATATGTTGTACACCACCACTCTTTCATATGTTAACACCTAAACTGAACAGTAAACAAGCTCAGAATAAAGTGCATATATTAATTGTTACAAATGACAGATCGAGCAGCCTAAATTAACATCCATTTATGATCTTCCTCTAGGCTTGAGGTATAGGCACATCTAACCTTTCTGCTTTTGATTTTACAAAGTAGAAAGTAAGAGTTCAGCTAGACGGCACCCTTCTCTGCAGTTTGTGGTCCACTTTCAAACTCACACTGTCAGGGGCAGAGTTCAGTTTTTTGACACTGTGAACTGGGGACTGTTCCCAGATGTCAGAAGCCACTCAGGTATTATCACCTGGCATCCTCCACATGACTACTTGTGTTTCTAATTCCTGGCTTTCTGACTTTGAGACTCAGACTTATGGAACTCATACAACTATATTAATCGTACTCAGCTCATTTCCCCTTTGATGAATTCACCTTTGATTACATACACAAAATCCCTATGACAAAAACATGATATAATCACAGTAGAGAGTGTGGTGCCATAGTCCAGAGACAACTGCCCTGCAAAGCCCGAGGCTGCACTTCTCAGGTGGTTCAAATCCACCAGCAGTCCATGGAGAAAGATAAAAAATCTATTCCTGTGGGATTCAGTCTTCAAAACCTGAGAGTCAGATACAAGTTGATTCTTACTGGCCTACAATGCACTTTAAGGAATCACAATAAAAATGCCTGATTATAGTCACAAATTTCTCCTACAATCAAATGTAGGCAAACATACAAGGTGTGTGCATTAGGGAATGGAGATCTTAATGGACATCATAGAGTTCTCACCTACCACAACATACTTAGACGCTAAGGAAGAATGTAATTGATTCATGTAAAAGGCCTTAATTACTCGAAAAATCTTGAAGTCAGAACAATTATCACATTTTTTTATATAAATCTTAATTTATAACTCCCTTATATAAGCAAAAGAAAAATTATCATTTACTTTATGAGAAAGGGATTCAATGAAAATCCCTGTGAAATGGAAGTGGGGCTGACTTAACGGCCCTTACGGTAGGAAGAGGGATCATTTGCAATAAAGAGGGAAGAAAGCAAACATGAGGTTCAGGGTGACCTAGGAGAGGAAAGAGGGGAGTGATTTAGAAGAAGAAAAACTGACTTAGGAAAAAGAACCCTCTCATGAGATTTTTAATATCTTTGCCAAGTGATGTGAGCATTTTGTACCAAACTCCATGCTCCAGTTGCTATATGGAATCTGCAAAATAACCTACGTTTCCTTCTAATGCCCACTGTGTGCTTGGGATATTCTGGGGGGCAAGGGAACCAACAAGTGCTGAATTCTACATCAACACTAGTGTGGGTCAAGCACAGGTGAGTGCATGTAAGTAGAACAATGCACACACTTATACACACACTTACACAGAGAAATGCACACACTTTATAAAGGAATACCACGCTAACCATGTTCTTAACATTATTCGTGCTCAGTTATGAATACTCTAGAAGTCTTGCAAAATATCAGGCTAACCAATCATATACTCTTTGAGATGAGAGGTGCGTTTCTATCTTCTTCTCGGAACTTGGGAGCAGAGTTGGCTGAACTGGCAGGGGACAGGATGCTCCCCACTCAGAAGTGAACCTCCAGGAAGGTCAGTCCCCACTGAAGCAGTTAGAAAGTTTTGCTAGGAGTGATTTTTATGACCAGCATTTGAGGTTTGTCATTCTAGAAATGCAAACAAAGGCATCAAAGTGAAAAAGCTGGACACTGTACCAGCTGAATGAATACACTCAGAGGGCTTTGCAAACACCCCCTAGTCCATTATTCCTTCCCACGAGCTCTGGAGGGAGGTCATTACAATCCTCTCAGTGAATGAGAAAATATGAGCAAGCGTGGAGGTTAAATGACCTGCCCGAGGCTGCCACACAATGTGGAGTGAAGTTCCGATTAGAACTCCCCAGTGTCTCTGCCTCAGGCTTTAGCTCAACCTTAACAGAGTCCAAGCTCTTTAAAACCAGTAGCTTTTCCTCTGGGGCTGCAACAGGATTATGGAGCATTGCAGTAGAGATGGAAGAACTGTGATCCTGAGGGCCCTGTGATTGCCACCTGACCCAGGACTTGAAGTCTTTTGTCTCACTTATTTCCAGAGCTGATTCAGTGTTGTGGCTTTTCCTCACTGCGGATGATGGCATGGAGGGCCTAAGACTACAGTATCATTTCAGACAAGCCAATCTCAATATTTTACAAATTATTATTAACATACACAAAATTCCTTGTGGCCCAAAGGCACTGGTGACCTAGTGGCAAGAAGCTGTGCTGTAATCCCAAAGGCATGCAACTTAGAGGTCATCAGCTGTTCTGTGGGAGAAGGATGGGAAGTCTCCTCTCATGTGATTGTCTTTGAAAACTTGTCTGAGGGTCAGCTATGGGTTGGTTCTGACTCTATGGTACACAGCAGACACACCCCTCCCATAAAATTCCTACAGGCATGTCCCTAAATTTTATTTGTCGATCTGACTAAATATGGCTATTTCTCAGATGTTGCCACTATTCTATTGAAACTATGAAGTCAGAGTCTTCACATCTTAACCTAATCTGAGTGTTGTACACAGTACTGGTCATACGGTCATTTCTTTGTAATTATTTTGTAAGTGACTGAACTAACTCAGATCTACACGTTGATTGGGATCACCTGTGACTTTGTCATAGTGCTTTGCTTTTGGACAATGCACTGACTCTCTTCACTGTATTTGGAGATGGCTCTCATTAGCATAGATGGCTCTCTCCAGTGGAGCTAACAGTAAGCTAAGGTACCTGCTTGATTTTCCCACCTTTCAGTCCGGCTGACCAATAAAGGTATAAGATTGATCTGTGTAGTCTCTATACTCTTGATTGTTTATACAGAATATGTCATCTGCACAACTTATGGCAATGGTGCACATTTATGATGTTGATGTATATGTCAACATGGCTGCCTAGGATTCTCTGGGTTGGAAGTTACAAAGCAGTTATTTTCTTGATGAAGTCTGATATAAGACAAACATTTCATTGACAAGATCTGAAATGACGGAATCACCTTTACAGTTAGATAAGCTAATGGCACCTAATCAATTGAAAGATCATTAGGAACATCTGACAAAGTTCTCTTGCTTTCTGTCCCATCTGCTTCCTGTATCTAGCTCTTAACCATTTTACTACCAGTTCGTTTTATGTACGAGCCCCAGTCTTTTACATTGCCTGCCAATCTCCAAGACATCAGCTTTGGGAAGCCAGCAGCCTGCTGGCTGCCCTGCTGCTCTTGGGCTTATTAGCCTCTGCAGCTATCTGAGTCAGGAGAATATTCTCTCTGGCCCAGAATTTGATTGATAGGCTTGGGACTTGCCAGCAGATATAAGCATATAAGCTATTTCCTTGAGATCAATTAATCAATCTCTTTCTCTTTAAACCTAAGGCAACAATGTAACACAATAAAAATTATATTCTCTGTGACTTAGAATCCTATATGATTATCAGAATAAAAAAGAGAACTTGTTCTCAGGTTGTATCTTTTTGATACCTTATCCAGAGGTATAGGATGGACCAGAGGAAATACTAACTTGCATAACTTGTTGTAACTTAGTTACAACAGAAAGGCTAGAGATTCAAACATGCCAGGCATCTCAGAAGGAAAAAAATGCCTGGTAATTTACTTGTAGAAAATTATAGCCATTAATTCACGTGTAATCACCAAGAATAGGAAGTGATTTAACAATAGTGTTTGTTTGTTTAGTTATGTTTTGATTTTCAATAAGTTTATTTACACAAATTTCCAGGAACTGAAATGCAGTTAAATTTTATTAGTGCTTTACAAAAAAGTATGCTATGTAGAACTCAGGAGCAGTGATTTTGAAAACTACTACGTAACTTGGGAGAGACTGGAGAGCATTATGTTGAGTGAACTAACTCAGTCTCATAAGGACAAATACTCCATAAGGCCATTATTGTAAAAATAGAAGGATAAGTAGCAAAACATGTATGGGGACCCAAAGGGGTAAGACGTGGGAGCAGAAGAGTGAGGATAGGTAATGGCAAAACCAGAGGGTATTTTGTTTTTTAAAGGATAACATTTTCAGTTTGCATGTTCCCTTCAAGTTGCTTTGCAAATAGATTTGAAATCTTTGCTTTAATTATTTCTATCAGCTCAAATTAGCTTATTTCTTATCTTTATAGAATTAATATGTCTTATACATTTTTTATTACCTACTATTTTTATGTTTCCCCAGCCATTTTAAAACTGTAAAAACAATTCTTGAGCTCTATGAAAATGAGCTGGGCATTGGATTTTTCTGACATTCCACCTAGAATATTTCTTGTTGAAATGATCTTTAAGAAGCCCTCGCACATTAAGCAGCTAAACTGTTCATTTAAACGCTACTGATCTTTTTTTTTAATTTAACTGGGAAAAACATATTGGTGGTACAAGGAGGTGAGGGTTGGGGGCAGAAGGGTGAGGATTGGCAGGGATGAGAATTGCAGGGGTGCAGTTGCAGAGCTGCACAATTTGGTTGGTGGGGGAAGCAGGTGAAGGAAATGAAAAGGATCCAGTGGGGACCAGATGCTACAGGGGAATGGTAAGTATTTTCCAATGGCAATGAAACCAACTGTCTTATTGATTTGGGAACTGGATGCAGACTCTCTGGCTTCTTCATGCTGAACAGGGGCTTTGATGTGAAGGGGGAAAGGGAGGACACTTTATCACCTTACTGGTGGGCTTGGGTTAAGGCTGCTTGCCTTCTTGTTCTGTTAGAAGATATTTTCCTGTCATTTGTTCCCCTCTGGACTGCAAAGTGTTTTCCCAGGTGGGTCCAGTGCCGATGGCTGGTTGTACCCAGAGGCTCTATCCTCCTTTGCTTCCTTAGCTGGTAGTTGTATTTCCTTTTTGGCACTGGGTTCAGGGTCAGGTCTGGAGTAAAACTCAGTGTTAAGGTTACCTATAGGAAAGGAAGCAAACTTAGAACTTGTGAGTTACAAATAGAAGGGCTTTGGGGGTGTTGCTTTCCAGTTTACTGGGGGAGAGGGTGGCAGACAGTAGCATAGATAAAATTCTCTGGATACCCTAGGCACTTTTTTCCCCACCCAGGGGTCAGATGGCACAATATGGGGACTGAGAAGCTCACCCTGAGGGCTGTGACAGCTCGCCCCAAGCCAGTGGCTGAAGACAGCCCGCCTAAACGCTACTGATTTTTATTTTTTAGTGCCTCATCTAGAGAAAAGACCCTGCAACCTGTACCTGTGAAAATTACTGTTTGCCACAGAGTTGATTCCAGCTCAGCAACCCTATTCTTCTAAGTCGTATAGCCCTGGTCTGTCCTCTAGCTGTACAGAGGTAACTTGTGGTTGCTGTGATGCTAAATACTGTGACACTGATGTGTCAAATGCAACAATGGTTACCCATGGTAGACAGTGTTTGGTGGATCTCCCCGATTAAAATGCTTGGAAGCAGGAGTGGCATCCACTTCTGAAATAGCTTGCCTCCAGAAACCCTATGATCTTGAAGAAATGAAGAAAGTATACAATTGTTGAGGTCTTTCATTTATAGGGTCACTATGAGTTGCCTACAACTTGATGGCATTTAACAGCAACAACATAGAGAGAGCTCAGTTGGCCTAGTCAACAGAAATTAATTTGTGGCCCTCAGGACTTGTTTTAATTGTTTTTGGTCAAACATTCTTCTAAGTGGTATAGTACTGGTCTGTCCGTTTGCTGTGCAGAGGTAACTCATGGTTGCTGTGATGCTGAACACTGTGACACTGATGTGTCAAATGCGATAATGGTTACCCATGGTGGAGTGTTTCGTGGAGCTCCCTGATTAAAACAAGCTTTGAAGCAGGAGTGCCATCCACTTCCGTAAATAGCTTGCCTATGGAAACCCTATGAACTTGGAAAAACTATGAAAGTTATACAAGTGTTCAGGTCTTTCATTCATAGGGTTGCTATGAGTCGTCCATGACTTAGTGGCATTTAGAAACAACATATCACCTACATGCCTTGGGTATTAGTTAATACAAAATGTAGATAGATGCCTTTGAGTTGTAGTGCTGGAGAAGAATACTGAACATCCCATAGACTGCCAAGAAAATGAACAGATTTGTCCTGGAGATGGTGAAACCACGTTGCTCATTAAAGGTGAGGATTTGAAGCTCCATCTTACATACTTTGGGCATGTTGCCAGGAGCAACCAGTTCTTGGAGAGTGACATTATGCTTGGAAGGATGGAGGGATTGTGCAGGATAGGGAGAACCTAGATGAGATAGATTGACTCAGTAATGCCAGTAGGTGTGTTAGAGTCAGTGAGATTAGCTCAGGATAGGGCAGGCTTCAGAGCTATTGTGCATAAGGTCACTATGAGTTGCAGTTGACATGATGGCAGGTAACAACAACCGTGCAAATGAAGTCTACAGGTGCTCTCCCTGCTAGTGGTAAGGAACTGCACAGGTAGCACAAAGTTTTTTCTTATCTACCAGCTGCTCTGCAGAAGAAAGATGGGCTGTCTCCTCTCATGCAATTCACTGCCTCTGAAAACTTACTGGAGGATCAGGAATGGATAGATTCCACCTCAACAGTACACAACAATAGCAACAACATGAAGAGTGCAAATGATTGATAAGTTTGGCTGGTAACTTCAATTTTGGAAGTTCTAGTTGACTCAGAGTACTGAGAAGTATGGCATGGCGATCTACTTCTGAAAACACACCCACTAAAAATCTCACAGAGCACGTATCAACTCTGACACAGCTGAGGTCACTGGAAGTGAGGGTGATCTGACCTCAGCTGTTTACTGGTTGGCTGATTAATATCCCTTTGGACAGTAATAAAGGTAATGTGCAAAAACGAGGTGATTGACACATATCACTGTCAAAGGGAGGCAAAGAGAGGTATTCCCCAAAATTCCACTCAGCATGAAACAATGCAGAGTTTTGGATTATCCTACATCTGCCAACCTATCATCTAAAAATACAAAGGTCCATAAGCAGTTCATTATCATTATTGGTTCTGTTAACTCTCAAGTCATAGAATCAATCCATAGCTGACCCCTTCCACATCTTCAGGGGCAGTACATTGCATGGGAGAAGACTGCTCATTTTTCTCCCATGGAGTAGCTGCGGGATTCAAACCATGTACTTACGCACTGGCATTGCATTTTCTTACCCTTAAACCACTAGAGCTTCCTATATATGACTGTATTTGTACACATATATGTGTGTGTGTGTGTGTGTATACACACACACATACTTTTTATTTTGCAACAAAAGAAGCAAGAACGCAAGAACTGATTATTCCTTTAGGTCCACATCTGTTCTTCCAAACACTTGGAATACAATAGATTCATGAATAACTTGTTTCAAATCATAGGAGAGTTAGAGAGGGGGAAAAGCGACATGCTGTCAGAGTCTAGTAACGTGTGTCTAAACTAGACCAGCTGTGTTTAAGTGTCAGCATTACTTTAAACAGCAGCAAGTCAATGAATTGAGGTCTAAACAGTTTGTTTCCAGGCAATATAGGTTGTATTGCCTTGACTTTGTAACCATAAAGTGTGATTTTTTTTTTTTAAATATACTACCCAATAATTTTGCCTCAATAATTTTGAGGTGATGTCTAAAGTATACTAGTTCATTGTTGTTGCTGTTGTTAGGTGCCATTGAGTCAAATACAAACCATTACAATCTTTTGAATAATAGATCTGAACCCTGTCCCATCCTGTGCTATCCTCACACTTACTGAAACATTAGGGCCCATTGAGGCAGCCACAGTGTCAAACCACTTGGTGGAGGGTCGTCCTCTCCTTCGCCAACCTTCCACCCTTCCAAGCATCAGGTCTCTTTCCACGAAATAGCCTCACCTTACATACCCTAAGTATGTAAGTATACTAACAGTAATATATTTTTGTTTGCATGTTTTGAAATAAAGCTGTCAAAATATCTCTTTAAAACATGGACATATTATTTTATAATTCATTTATACTTTAGTATGAATTGGGCAGCCTATCAGAATATTATCCCATTAGCTTTAGGACCATTCCTTAAATACTTGGAGAAATAGTGGAAATTTTCTTTTCCTCAGAGAAAATCACAACTCTACGGTGATTCTCAGAGTGAATTTCATCAAGTTACCAAGTTATTCTCAGGCTTCCTAAAGCACTAACACCCTATTAATGACTCTGAGAAGTCCTATAGTAACAAAAGATGCTGTTTATAGCAACCTTACTTGGATGTACTCAACCTTACACTTCTTTGACAGGTAACACCTCTTAACTTCCCATGCAGGTGTGTGTGGTTCATGAGGTGTACATCAGAAATTATATGATGAAAATGCAAAGAGAATTTCCTTCACACCGACAAGATACAATAACAGTAATGAATATTTATTATTTCATATTTATGCCAGACCTTGGGAATACCATGGCAAACCTGACAGATGCCTTCCTCTTGAAGAAATAAAGTTTAGTTGGGAAAACAGATAAAGAAGGATATCAACAAGGTTATAAACGAAGTTCACACAGTGTGGGTAGATGTGGGCACATAAGGACACCCAGCATTGCTGGTGTCATTCACTAGCTTTGCAAGTCATTCTTCTCATTTTTTTTTCTTCACTGACTTGGCCAATAGGCCTAAAGAATCAGCCTTCATTTAGAAGAGTGTGATAATTCCATTCAGGTCACTCCCAAAGACAAGGGATTTGGAAAGGTGTTTGCCATGGCTGGTCTGTAAAACTGCAGCACACGATGTCCCGGGAAGACAGTGACCGTTTAGATCACCATCTCTCACTCAACTCTATCTACAAAATAAGGCCTTTGGCAGGGTGGCCTGCTATTTGGGATATATCTGAGGTTTGGGAAGCTGGTGAAAGAGAGTGATCATGAGGCTACTGATGACTACATATATGTGAATTTGGGCCTTGAAAAATCCTATATCCAAGTCACAGTGCCAACTCACATATTATTGTTGCTTTGTGCCATCAAGTCGCTTGCAACTCAAAGCGATGCTATGTACAACAGCTCGGAACCCTGCTCTGTCCTGTGCCAATCTCACTGTCTCCGACACACCCACCCCCATTCCCCCAGTCACTGAATCAATCCATCTCATAGAGGGTCTTCCTCTCCTGAGCTGTCACTCCACCCTCCCAAGTTTGATGTCCCTCTCCAGGGATTGGTCCCTCCTTACAACATGTCCAACACATGTCAGAAGAAGCTTCAGAATCCTTGCCTCCAAGGAGCAGCCTGGATTCACCCTCTTTACACATGAGCTCATTCTAAAGGAGATTATTACACAATTAGTTCAAATACTATATGCAGAAGTTAAATGTAAAGCTGCTCAGAATGAGGCGATGGTTAGGAGCTGATCAATATTACTCCAAGGAAATTCCCTGGACTCCTGGAAGGACATTGAAAGTTAGAAATCAAACAGAGGTGCTGGGTTGAGGCTGACTCATGGAGAGCCCATACTTGTCAGGGTAGATGTGCACCCTATAGAGTTTTTCTGTAGCTTAATTCTTGAAAACAGATTGCCAGGACTTTCTCCTGAGGCACCTCTAGGTGGACTCAAACTGCCATATTTTCAGTTAGTTTCTAGCTACTCTAAATTGTACTCCCTAAGGACTCTGACAATGTCACTAAAGCCCGTTTCAGGCACTGATTTCCTCCCTCCCCCCCATAAAAGATAGTTTGAGAATCATTGTTTAATCTTGAGTGTCAGAATGCCTGGGCAATGTGCTATCTTTCTCTCTTCCTCCCATTTACTCTCTTGGTGTAAAGGGTTATGGAGCTGAGCTGCTAATGGACAAATGGTCAGGAGTTCGCATCTACTTAGAAATGCCTCGGAAAACAGGCCTGGCTATCTAGGTCCAAAACGTCCGTCACTGGAAGCCTTATGGAGTGCTGCTGGGAGTCAGAATGGACTTGACGGGCAACTGTTTTCTAGAAGCACTTCTCTGAGCTCAATGACCTTAGCACAAGAGTCATGAGAGTTCTCACTTCGAAAGTTGCAGTGGAGGTTAAATAAATTAATGCATGAACAGCATTTAGTAGAAGGCCTGACACATAATAAGATATCAATCAATGTAAAGTACTTTCAGATTGTCAGAATATACTCTGTTCCTCTGTCTCTCACTTCTCCTTCTTGAAACAGTTTCAACAACACTGTCCACAGGTCAACAAGTCACACATTGCAAAGTACCCATCTAGGCTCCACACCAGGGAACACTCACTATACATTAACCAATCAATACTGTTGGCAGAGGGCTTAGTATCTCTCAGCTGAGAAGCCCAAAAGGGCACAAACATTTTCCCTGATTTCCTGCCAACGCTTTGCTTACCTAAGCCCAAAGCTGGCCCAGTCCTTATGCACTGCAACAATAAACACATACAAAACCACGCATATAAATAAAATATTCGTGCTGCTAATGAGAGGCAACCCAGCAGTTTTCTCATCACTTCAGTGACAAGTTTATGTGCTCTACAATCGCAGTCGAAATATTTTTGCTATTTTCATGAGTTTCTTGGCTTCCTTCCTGAGGAATTAATCATTTCTGCAGCACTGGGGAGAAGCTGAGAAATCGCAGACATGACTGAATGACATGATAGTGCATTCTCTTCGCCCACGCTGAATCTCTCTCTGTGCATGAAATTAAATCGTTCCAGGGGAAAATGGCTTGCTGCGGTGGGGAAAGGAAGGAAGGAAGACATAGAACTCCTCCGGGGCTCTGGCTTCATGGAAAGAGTTCGGTTGGCGTAGCAGATCGACTTCGATTCTTTTGAGTTCCTCAAATTCAAGGTGAAAAAAAATATGAACACACTCAAGGCTCTGTGGGTATGTCTAAATAAAATGTGTGGGCTCTTTGGGGTGGCAGGAAACAGATGCTCTAATGGGCCCACTAGAATTGTAACTGAGAAGGGAGACTTGGCTCCAGTTTGTTTTAATCAGAGAATTGGACCCGAATCCCACTGATCATCTCGTCTAATCTCATTTTCAAAGTGGGAAAGCTGTACCAAGTGGAGCATGAGTGTCAAACCCACAGGCTTTGAAGATAAACACACACATGTTCAAGTCTAAGTCCTGCCTCTTTACTAACAAATTACCTGGTGCCTCTGATGGCATCCTTCCTTGGCACAAGCAATCCTTCATCAGGAAAATTAGACACATAAGACTTAGGAACAATAAATGTGTGCACATGCACATGCTTCTGCAGAACCACACATATGCTGTCAAACTCTGCATTAAAGGCACATAGAATTTTTGGTATGGTTTTTTTTAAATTATCATTGTGATTTTAACAAAAGTTTACATAAAGGTTGGATTTTTATTCATTCATTGCTGCACATTTTCCTCCCAACCCGCTCCTAGTTCACTTTAAATATATATATATATATTTTGTCATTCATCGTTGCATAATTTCCTCTCTGCCTCCCCATCCCTTCCCCAGTCTACTTTGCTATGCACCTCTTATTCTGGACAGATGTAACTTCTGAAAGTAGGTAAGTGACTTTCAGTCATGAGATAAAGCTTACAGCAAAGAAACCAATCACCATAATATGATTATTTATGTATTATCTAACCCATATGAATTCTGAAAACACACAAAGAAGACCATTTGCATCCACAATTGTTATTCTTTCCACAGAACATGGCTCATCACTCTTAATTTTGTGACAGGGTCAGGAATCCTTAAAAAAAAGAATTCATTGTTTGCTTTGTTGAGATTATGCATAACAGAATATCCACCAATTTCCAAATAAACAACTTAGTGACAGTAATTACGCTCTTAGGGAGTTCTGGAGGCCAAGTCCGCAGGGCACTGCACGGCTAACCCAAAGCCTGAGCCTGGTGGTCTGAACTCACCAGTCACTCAGAGGGAGAAAGGCAGGCAATCTCCTCCTGTAGCATTTACAGCCTTAGAAACCAGCTGGAGGGTCAACTACAAAACAGTTCTAACTCAAATGCAATGAATAGTAATTCTATCTGTAAACCTTTCTCACCATCATTTTCCAACTTTAAGTGTCCTTCTTTTATATTATGCCATCAGATAATTTTATCACATTATTAGGAAGCTCTAGTGCAAGTAGTTTCTCTCTTCAGCTGCTTCAGGGTAGAAAGATGGGCAACCTCCTCCCTGGGAATTTACAGTGTCTGAAAACCTGCTGAAGGGGGAGCAATGAGTCAGTGTAGGCTTGACAGCAATGAGGGCACGAGTGAGTCTATCATATTCAGAGCTCTGGTGGCACAGTGCATGACTTGCTGCACTGCTAAAGGAAAGATCACTATTCTGAATTCACCCAGTAGTGGTATAAGAGTTGGACAGTCACCTCCTGGAGAAATTTTTAGCCTCAGAAATCAATGGAGGATTGATGTGAGTTGGAATCCACTTGACAGCAATGGGTTTCCATCAAATTTAGGAGTCCAGGAAGTGGAGTATAGTATGCACTGGACTGCCAATCAAAATGTCAGCAGTTTGAATCCAATAAATACTCCACTGAAAACAGATGGACAGTCTTCTTCCATAAAGATTTACCATTTTGGAAACCCAGTAGAGATTACCACCAATCAGAACTTATTTAATGGCAGTGGGATTTGGTCAGCCCTGTTTGTTCAGGTGTGTTCTGACTTATTAAACTGTAGGTTCTATGAGTTTTAAGACCGTGAGTATTCTTTAAGACTATTCCTGACACTGGGACCTCAAAAAAGCCTTGTAAATCATTGGGGAGTAATTATGTGGGCAACTTCTCTTCCTTGGATCCTATTTTAACTGGATAACCTTAATATTATTTATGTTGAATACAATAATGTTACAAAACAGGTCTTAGACAAAACAGGTCTTAGCATTTGAAACAAAAGTCTTACAAGATTATTATCAATGTAATATGATAAATCTTGTGTTGCCTAATGATTAGAAGCTGTGCTGCAATGTTAAAGCCCCATGATCCAAATCCATCAGCTGCTCCTTGGAGGAAGGCTAGGCGATGTCCTCTTGTATCATTTACTGCCTTCTCAAAACCCCCTGGAGGGCTGTCTAGGAATCAGTTCAGACTGGATGGCATGTAACAACAACAACAACTTAGAGTATGTGTAGCATAAAATGACTAAGATTCCTAAAAAGAGCTGATTGTAATGTTGGTGTTGTTTTGTGTTGCCAAGTCACCTGCGCCTCATAGAGACCCTGTGTACAACAGCTCTGAAATCTGCTTTGTTCTGAGTCAATCTTACTGACTCCTACACATCTACTCCCATTGCCCTAGTTACGGTATCAATCCATCTCTTCCAGGGTCATCCTCTCCTGCGCTTTCCCTTCACCCTTCTGAGCGTGATGTTCTCCTCCCAAGATCGGTCCCTCCTGGCCACATGCCCAAAGTATGTGAGACAGAGCTTCAAAATCCTAGCCTTCAAGGAGAAACTTGGTTTCACCCTCTCCAAGATATTTATTTTCTTGGTGGACGATGGCATGTTCAAGACTCCTCCAGCACTACAACTCAAAGGTGTCAACTCTTCTGCTGTCATCGTTAGTCACTGCCCAGCTCTCTGATGCATTGGATCATCTGATGCATTGTGAAAATCATAGCCTGGATCAGGTGCACCTTAGACTCTAGGCTGACATTGTTGCTTTTCAGTACTCTGCTGAGGTTCTCAACAGCAGATTACCTAACACAATTCATCTTTTGGTTTCCTGATAGCTAGTGTCAATTGATTGTGTTGATTGCAGAGTCCAGCAAACTATGATTGTTAACAAGCTCAATCTCTTCTCCATTTATCATGGTGGTTGTGAATCTTTGCCTTCTTGAGGATGAGCTTCAATCCATATTGAAGTCTATAGTCTTTGACCTTCTACAGCAAGTGCTTCAGGACATCCTCAGTTTCAGCAATCAAAGTTGTGTCATCTGCATAGCATAAATTGTTGCCGTCTCTTCCTCCAATCCTGATGCCACATTCCTCCTATAAAGCCTAGCCTCCTGAATGATTTGCTCTGCATATTGATAATAGATTTATAAATAGTTTGGGTAAAGCACTGTATTCAACCTGAATTGTACGTCTTGCATTCCTCCTTGAGTAAAATTTTCTTTGAGGGCAATGTTATTGCAGTTTCCTTAGCAAGATGTTCCACCAGGTGTTTGCTGTTGTTAGGTTCCATCAAGTTGAGTATGACTCATAGTAACTCTATGAACAACATGCCTCTCCAAATTATTGAGGAGTAATGATGTCAGTTTGAAGAGTAAGATGTGTCTGATCGAAGCAATCCAATCACTTATGATGGTGCTGAGAGCTGAACAATGAATAAGGATGACAAAAGAAGAATTGATATTTTTGAACTGTGATAAAGAGAAGAACACTGAACATCCATGGGCTGCCAAAACAAACAAACAAACAAACAAACAAACAAACAAAAAAACATGTCTTTGAGAGGGTGCAGCCAGAATGCTCCTTGGAAGCAAAGGTGATAAATTTTCACCTCACAAACTTTAGACATGTTGCTAGGAGAGGTTATTCCTTGGAGAGGGAGATTATGTTTAGAAAGGTGGAAAGACAATGAAAGAGAGAGAGGAAGAGTGTGCCAGAGATTGTGAGGCCATCACAGGATAGAATGAGGTTCAGATCTGTTGTTCACAGGGTCACTATGAGTCATGCTCAACCTGACAGCACCTAACAAAAACCTTGTGGAACATCTTGCTGCAGAAAGTATAGTACAGTTGCCCCCCAACAAAATTTTACTCTACAAATGAGGAAGTACTAAAACTCAGTGGTGCTTTGTTTGTTTTTTATTTCAATTCCATCTCAAATATAATAATAATACACCACAGATTTCTCATGACATAGTATGCTCTGTGTTGAACTGTTAACCAGAAGTTTTTCAGTTCAAATCTAATAGGGGCTCCATGAAAAAGATATAACAATCTCCTCTGACAAATATTTAACAGCCTCAGAAACCTGATACAAGGTCACAATGAGTTAAAACTGATTGGATGGCAGTGGCTCCATGCACATGCCCACAAACACTACACACAAACACACACACACACACACACACACACACACACACACACACACACTTATTACATGACATAGATGAAGGTTTCACTTTGTTTCTGGCATGCATCCATCTGGTCATTACCAACCCATTGCTTTAGGGATTACTACTAGAAAACATAGGAAAAATGACATTAAGTAATCTACCTAAAGTTAAAAAAGTAATGGAAGACTGGCCTCAGAGTCTCTGTTCTGGTCATTACTATATTACCGCTGGCAAAACAAGACACCTACATATTTCTGGCTTCACACTCTTCCAGAGATTGTCCCCTTAATTTGAAGCCATATGTTTAATCTTTCTAGAGGATTGTTGGAATGAGTATTTAATTTTTGTCTGAGTAGAGGTACTATCAAGAATACTTCTGAGACATGGAAAGACTTTTCAGACAAAGGCATTTGGATGGCCAGCCGACACATGAAGAAATTTTCAAAATTAGAGGCAGTAAGAGAGATGCAGATCAAAACCACAATGAGATACCATCTGACCCCAGTGGAAGTGGTGAATTTTAACAGGACGACAAGCACTAAATGGTGGAGAGGATGTGCATAAATAGGAACTCTTATACACTGTTGGGGATTGTAAAATGGCACAATCACTCTAGCTGAACATAGAAATTCCATATGATCCAGCTATTCCACTGTTAGGAACATACCCCAAGGAAACTAGAACTGAGACACAAATTAAGATTTTTATACCAATGTTCACAGCAGCATTTTTCACCATCAGAAGAACATGGAAATATCCCAAATTACCAAATGCAAAAAAAAAAAAAAGGGACTGAAAAATTTTGGTACATTCTCATGATGGAATACTATGCAGCACTCAGGAACAATGATTTGTAAAATTATTACATGTCTTGGGACAGACTGGAGAGCATTATGTGGAGTGTATTATTAGTCTCATAAGGACAAATACTATAAACGAATAAGACCATTATTATAAAAAATATATAAGGATGGCTAGTGAAATATGTATGGGAGCCCAAGGGGCGAAGGGATGAGAGCCAAGGGGTGAGGTTAGGTAGTAGGAGGGGAAATATGGGGTCACACAATTTGAGGGGTGGAGGGAGGGAATAAAGAAAAAGGAAATGACCTGATGAGAATCCAAAAAGACAGATTAATGGTAGGTATATTTCAATGGTGGTTAATTTACAAAACACAATTTCACAAAACACTATGAATGGGGATGATTGTATGAAACACAATGTGAATGAAGGATAGCACAGAACACAATTTATACAACTTTTGTATGTACACCAATATCAAATATTTTAATGTATATAAATCAGCAATTTTTTAAAAAAAGAGTACTTTTTTGAGGCAGATTAATATCTCCTCTAATCTATAGGACAAAGTGCCAGGAACCCCTGCAGTCATCTCCAGTCTACTTCAAAGCCTCAAAACCCACTGAAAGGTCAACTACGAGACTGTTCTGACTAACATGGCAATAAAACTTTTTGGTTTTGTTTGTTTGATTTGGGTCCAACTTTGGACAAGGCCTCTAGGGCACCAATCCAAATGGAAACATGTCTCTTGGGAGGGAGGGGGGAAGGAATTTGGTACACATCTATTTATGTCTCCTCCTTTCCTTCTGAGATTTGCTGTTGTGCTGTTAGGTGTTACTGAGTAGACTAAGATGCATAGCAACGCTATGAAAAAGATTGGAAATCACGGTTCCAGTCACGGTGGCAATCCTTCTTGCTGAGGCCTTCCTCTCCTGCATTGATTCTCCTCCTTTCCAAACTTGGTATTTAGGACAGGCCTCAACTCACAACACGTCCAGAGTACTTAAGACAAAGTTTCACCCTCCTTGCCTCTAAGCCTTGGCGGCACTCTGTCTGAGTTTTAGAAAGAGTTATTTCATCATTAAGGAGCTCCGGTGGTACAGTCCATAACAACTGTGCTCCTGGCCCAGAAGTTTAGGCATCTCTTGTGGTTCAAATTCACTAGTGGCTTCTCGGGGGGAAAAATGATGGTCAATTTTCTCATGTTATGATTTATAGCCTCAGAAATCTGCTGGAAGGTATCAATGAGAAGAAACAGGAAGTTTGAGATGTTTTATTTTATTTCATCATCTTAGGTGGCCTTTGGGAATAAGACCCAAAGGAAATATTTTTTCAAGAGACTTTGAGTGGAGAAAGTTCAGAAGACTATGCCTCTGAAAGAATTTTTGGGCATATTTTTGTGGGAATGCAGTAGGAGAGAAGGTTAAGTATTTTGTCAGTCTTACTCTAGCCAAGGATACTCTAGCCTCTGATACAGATAAGGATCATGTCTCCTAGATAAGGATCCTAGCGTCTTTTTAGTTCTGTGCTCATTGTAAAGGCAAATGAACACTTCAAAGATGTATAAGATGTGGACACAGTTTTAGAGAGCTCTTGTGGCCTAAAGACAAGAAGCTGTGCTGAAATTCGGAAGGCACAGAGTTTGAATCCACCGTGTGGGAGAAGCATGCACATTCTTCTCCTGTGTGATGAAATGGTTTCCAACAACATACAAATAGCAATGATTTCACAAGGCCAGCATTGAGATCTCCTGATTTCAATATCTTACATATCAAACAAGCATGTGTGCTCACTTCAGCAGCACATATACTAAAACTGGAATGATACAGAGAAGATTAGCACAGCCCCTGTGCAAGGATGAGATGCAAACATGTCTATGAAGATTCTCCACCGCAAATGCTTACCAAGTTATTTAAAATACAAGTGGATCACTCTTTCCAGTTGTTAAACATTATAAAGGAACAATATCAGGAATCGGCAAGAGGAGGAGTGAGGAAAGTTGACAAGTTTAAGCTTATTTTGTTACAAAGGATCAGAATTATATTGAGATGTTGGAGGAATTGGTCTGATTAACTGATCCAAGCTCTTGGCTAGATTTTAGTGGAGTTCATGTTTGTATTCTGGCACAATGGGGTCTTTAGGCTGCCAAATCCAAAATCAATTTGTAGTAGCAACAGCAATCAGTCATTAATTGATTTCTGATTCTATTCTGCTTTAAATTAAATGGCATCTTCAGGCCCTTGCAAATGAAATAATGATCAGTGATTGGACACATCTGATAGCACTTTGAATGCTGTCTATTATCAGTCTATGGGGTTTGCCAACGAATGTCATACACTTGGCACCTAATAGTTGAATCAATGTTCCTTCTATAGTTAAATCAACAATAATCTATCTGCTAATGGAGCAGAGTCCATGCAACAACAGTGATGTTCTAGAAAACCATAGTTAGAACACTTTCAGAGGAACGAGCATAGTCCTTGTATTCAACTGCATTTCTCAATTGTCACTTTACCCTTCTATGATATTCGGTTTATTGGTGATTATACAGGGACAAAGGTTGGTGGGGCCATCAATATAATTTGCACGTATTCCAAAATTTAAATACGGCTTCTCTGTAGTGTCAGAATGTAAAATCAAACGTGCACTCCTGCTCTGGGCAGCTGCTTTCTCTCAATACTCAGAACCTAAAAGAAAACTTAGCCCAACTTAACTACTGAGTCTTAGAATCTCTGCATATTCCTTTCTCTTCCATTTTCCATTCTCTCCCTCTTCCCCTTTAGTATGAAGAGCTGGAGTGGAAATGGCAGAGTACAAGAAGTGGAGGTGAAGGACTCTTGTCTCGTTAGAGATATTAGAACTAGTAAGGTCAGCCTGAGGACTATACTATGAATGTGTCCTCCACAATTGCGGGCATTTCCTTTCATGCCAAAGACAATGCTTACTTCTCTTTCAACCCATAAATTCTCCTAAATAAGGATATTTTTCTTGAGATTGTTTTTGGGTACTTTTTCCTTTTTGAAAACGCCTTTCTCTTGCCAACATCTCAGGAAGTTATTTAGAGACCATAGTCTATGCCAAACAATAATTCTGCTTTTATAAAGCAATGCCATGCTTCACCATCTAATTCTTCATGTGCTAAGACAGAGTTAGCAAAGAATATTTTATCTTCAGCGGGGCCCTGTTAGGCCTTCGACTCAGCTTATAGGTGCAATACATCATGCCAAGAGGCCCTCTGGTATTATATAACCTCCCATGCATAACTTGATTTAGCAAGGAAATGACATATTTATATAGCAATTAAAAATATGTTTAGCATTCCCTGAGGTGCCACCCCTCCCAATTATTTAAGCTAAAGGCACATTAATCATCTGGCAGGGCATAGTACAATAGAGACAACAGTTGCTTCTGTATCCAGTGTTTAATATCACACATGGAAACGGAATCTGAATTCCTATAACCTTGAAATGTCAGCACACATTGATTATACTTATACTTAAACACAGCATGCTCTTTTAAACACCACCATTTGGAACTGTCACATACCCTAATACATAAGGCTTAGGTACTTTCGTGTTACCCAATTCACAATGAAACCATTTCTTACTGAGCTTGAACAGGAGGGAAAAGGGAACTTGGAACTCATTCTCAAATGCCTTCTTGTTTTGACCATTGATGCTTCTCTAAGGCTGCATGATCCCAGACATTCTAGAATGTTCATCTTTGCTCAAAAATAAGGAGTGTACTTTTAAATGGCAATGCCCTTTTCCCAAACAAAATACAGTGAAAATACTAACCTATGAATAAACACATGTAACTTAGACAACCATTTAGAAACACTTTCTGGGAGTGCTAAAAGTATCTAAACACCTGTTTTCACTACAAAACAAAAGCAAAATGTTCTTGTGAAATCTTTGTAAGCTGACATGGAATAAGAAGCAGTTACTGTATATGGGAAAAATTTTTGTCATTCCTACTTCCAAAAATAGCATAGCAAATCATGCTAACAGATAACACCTAAGATAACAATAATGGACAGTGCTCAGAGACACAAAAGTTCCATTTTGTTGCTGAGACCGTACATGACTTCACACTAAGCTGCTGAGGGTAGTTCCCTGGGAGGGGGCTGGGCGATGACTAGCTCACCGTTCTGAGTACAGGGTGCCTCATTAATGCCTCAGACCCACCACGTTCTCCCCCAAAACACGAAGCTAAACATTAGTTTCACTTTTGCCATTTTTCATGGAAGTCCTCTTTGGATTTCTTACAGATATTAATGTAGATCTTTTATAAAAGCAAAGCAACATAAAGGGGTGGCTACATACCCACACTGGATAAGCCTGCCATAGTTTTGGTCTTTGTTGTTCTCAGAATAATGACAATCACACACAGAGAAATCACCACTTGAGTCCATCCCTTCGCTAGATGGGATATCCCAAAGTTAAAGGTAGTGAAGGTTTCTCCTAGAACAATGCATTTCACATCATGAAGAATATCAAAATATTAGCACAGAATTTATATGGTGTTTTGTGCTTAAAAACCTTAATACGCTGAATTTCATTCAGGCACATGTGATGTGCTGTCAAGTGTAAACATACAGCTGACTTGCCAGCAGGTTTCAGTGGTTGTAAATCACACAGAGGAGATTGCTTTTATTTTGCCCTTAGAGCAACCGGAGGATGTGAAGCACTCGCGTTTGGGTTGGCAGCACAACTCCTTACCACTGAGCTACCAGAGCTCCCAGCCACATGGTGCTGGGTACTGCAGAGTCAGAACTGACCCAGAGCTGACCCTCAGGTGGCTTTTCAAAGGCACTTCATCATACAGGAGTTGACTGCCCATCTTTCTAACATGGTGCAGCTGCTGGTGGACTTGAACAGCCTACTCTGCACTGACGCACAATTCTTTACCAGTAAGCCACCAAAATTTCCTTTTAATGGTACAAACCATCATTAAAACCAGTTTCTCATGGCAAACCCTTGTGTGTCAGAGTAGAAGTATGCCTGTAGGGCTTCCATGACTGATGTGTTGACAATACATAATTAAACTTTTCCTACAAGGCAAGACTGGGTGAACCCAAACCTATAACCTTAGTATTAGCAGCTAAGCATGTTATCCATTCATACCATCCAAAAACTTCATAGCAACACCACTGGGAACTAGTATATTCTCTTTAGTTGGAGCTCATTCAACATAATAAGAAAAATATGACTTTGAGTGAATTTTATTTAACATTTTAAAAACATTAAGTTTAAAAGGCTAGTCAAATGCATATATTTACACTTAAGTCCAGGCCTTCCTCTGTCCATCCAATATCATAATTCCCATGACCAGTCACATGTATTTTCATCATGTGGTGTGCAACTTCAGTAGTAAGTTTTGAAGTGTATTTAGCCATTTAGTTCTAACCAACTCTCTTCTCAGTAAGAAAATCCAGACTCAATTATGTCAGAGGATTTTCCCAGAGTTTCATTGCCAGAATTCAACAGCCAGCCCTGGAAAGTGACTACACAGCCCACACTCCTGGCTGTCCACAACAAACGGTTGACCAGATCACACTGTGCATCCTTACAGATCACACTCAGCATAGTGCTTCGAAGTGCTTCCAGAATACTAGTGAATGTGCAAGCTATTACAAGCTGGAAGGTTTCCTCAGCCATTTTATATTTGATTGAGTAAGACACATTTTACCATGATAATCTGTCTAATAGTCTTCTAGATGTAACTATTCAGACTTCACACTCTGATTCTAAGATCTTAGGAAAATCATCTACTTTCCCTTTTACTCATTTATACAATTGTGATTAGAAACAGAAAAGGCTTCTTAAGATGTTTTTGGTAACTACATGTGATTATCTGCTTAAATAATGTAGCACTGTGCCTAGCAATTATTAAGTGTTCAACAGATAAAAATATCTATAATATCCTAAGAGCCTTGTGGCTCTTTTCTCAAGCCCCTTATTCAATCTAAAAACCTCTGTTCACCTCTAGACCCATGTAATAAGCTTTGCTTTGAGTATTTCCCTTCTTTGTAGGCACAGGTAAGCTCTTTCCTCTTGCAGAGTCCCTAGGTTGTCAGGGTTGGGTTTCATTAATATCTCCACACACTTATGTTAGTGACTCTGTCAGAACTTGGACCTCAGGTTTATTATGCAAAGAAAGCACCAATATTCATCACCTTAAAGAAATGTTTCCTATGTTTGACTTGATTTTTCCTTCAAGATAAATTATCCTTATGAAGAAATATTACTTCCTAGCCACTTCCTCCTCTCACCCTTTCTCCTAGACTAAGCCTAACTAGATAACCCATCCTTGATACTGGCTTGGAGCTGAAGTAGAACATTTGCGAGCAGGAAGTCCCTGCTTCCAAGCCTCACACTGACCAACAATGGCCTTTCACTGCCCATTTCTTAAAGATAAATATATACTTTAAGTGTAGAAAGCAAAACAATCCCTTCATATTATATGTTGAGAAAACAAAGTTAGGAAAACAGCTTGTCAAATGTCACAGGGTTACTTAGTTGTGAAGTTGGATCAAGGACCCTGGGTTTGTTACTTCACGCTCATTTCATTTTCCACTGTACCTCACTGTCTCTGAGGACAAGGGACTCAGCCTGCTCGGAGGTGCACTGTGCTCTTGGCCTTGGCCAACCTTGAGTCTCCCCTGTCTGCCTGGATTTGTTCCCAAATTGCTCTTCCTGTCACTTGATGACTCCAGCTGGGCCTCAGAGCCACCTGGCCTTCAGTATCTGCAAAACCATTCCAGTCAAACCTGACTTATTGTCCAATTCTGATCCTCTCTCAACCCACCTAAGGTTTTAAGTGACAATCAAATTTTGCATATTTATATTACTTTTTTAAATAGTTTTTCATTACAGTAAGTTTTTGCAGAGTTAGGTTTATTAAAACCCTTAGGATTTACCCCAAAGCACATCTGTGGCCACTGACTGTAACATAAGAGAGAAGGGGGTGCAGTCAGAGATGTGACATTTTAAAAAATACTAAATTGCATTTATTATGGAATTATTCTTGGTGCCCTTCTATCTGGACAAAATTCTGAAGAATGTATTGTTTTCTTATTATTTAATTTCATTTATTTGTGCATTTATTCCATTATTCAACATGTTCACTGTTCTCTCTCCACTGCCCTGCCTGGTGTCTGAAATAGCAGGGGAGTTCCATCAACAAGATGAATAAGGTTCATTATTCTCATCAAATTCCCAGACTTGTGAGAATACACTGTGTGACCAAGCAATGAAGGCTAAGAAAGCCTTCACTGGGAAATGACTTGGAGGGCATGGAAACACAGAGCAGAGAGATGTAGAATTAAAAGATCAAAAGAAGAATGGATTTCTATGCCAGGATCTCCTGGTAAAAAGCTAGTCAATTTCCAACACTAGTCAATTTCCACAGGAGATGGAGTCAAACTATCCCACAGGGTTTTCCAGTTTAAAGTTGTCACAGTACCTGATTGTCAGGCCTTCCCCTTCCCGCCTATAGAACAGCTGGTTGGGTTTGAACTGTCAACCTTTTAGTCGCTGACTGCTTAACTACTGAGTCATCATAGTACTCTATCAGAAGAATAAGCATTAAGAAAATGAAGGCGTCACAGAGATCAGTGTTCCAGGATAATGTTGTTGTTGTGTGCTGAAGATTCGGAACCAACCCATAGGTGACTCTCCAGTGAGATTTTGTTGTTGTTGTTATGTGCCGAGTCGCTTGCGACTCATAGCGACCCTATGTACAACAGCCCTAAACCCTGCTCTATCCTGCGCCAACCGCACTGCCTCTGACACACCCATCCCGATTACCCCAGTCACTGAATCAATTCATCTCATAGAGGGTCTTCCCCTCCTGCGCTGTCCCTCCACCCTACCAAGCATGATGCCCCTCTCCAAGGACCTATCTATCCTTATAAAATGCCAAAGTACGTCAGACGAAGCTTCAGAATCCTTGCCTCCAAGGTGTAGCCTGCTTTAGAGGTAGTTAATCCCAAAGGAAGAGCCTGTCCATTCTGTTACTGCACATCAGCTGGTGGATGTGAACAACGTGCCCTTGGAATTGCAGTACAGCTCCTTACTATTATGCTGCTAGAGCTCATACCAGGATGTGGCTGTTGTTGGTAGGTACTGTCAAGCCAAGTACAATTCACAGTAACTCTATAAACAACTGACTTGAACCCTACCCTGCCCTGTGTCATCGTCATCATCATCTCTGACATATTAGAGACAAGTGCTGAAGTTACTGTACCAATCCATCTTCCTAGGGATGTTCCTCTTCTTCACTGTCCTTTCCAAGCATGATGTCCCCTTCCAAGGAATAGCTTCACCTAGCTACATGTCCAAGTATGGATGACGAAATTCTGTCATCTTTGCCTCCAAGGAACACTCTGACTGCACTTTTTTCCAAGACACAGGGCTCTAGATAAGGACAAAGAAAGACTCTTGAGCAATAAAAGCTATTCACTCCCTTAAACCCCTCCTCGTAGGCCCTCCCTAAGGTCTAAAACACATATTTATGTGGTTCAACAGCACATGTTAAATTTATGTGGTTCAACAGGTCTAACACACAAGTTTCATTTATGTGGTTCACGCAATCTAAGTAAGTGTACTCAAGTCTCTTAATCTGTCCAAAAAGACACAAATATACCTGCACTCACCTACAGGACATAAACAGTGTGTGTTTTGGAGAAGACTTGATATTCAATTTTGGCCCCCAGAGCCCCACATCTTTCTCACATACAGAGGCTCTTGCTACATTGCTATGATTCTGATATTTAATAATATGCATGCTTCACATGATCCACTCTGAGAAGAATGGGAATCCCAGAATATTTAATCGTACTAATGTGAAACCTATACTTGGACCAAGAGGCAACCGTCAGAACAGAGCACGGTAACACGACATTGTTCAAAATTGAGAAGGGCGTACACCAGGGATGGGTCCTGTCTCCATACCTTTTCAACCTGTATGCAGAGCAGATTATCCGAGAGGCTAGGCTCTATGAGGAGAATTGTGGCATCAGGATTGGTGGAAG
>NW_006399899.1:428953-437523 GCF_000299155.1 Elephantulus edwardii
GCTTCACATAATGGCATATAAACATATACCCATTACTGTATCTCACACCTCACAATTAACCACAGAAACTATGATCTCTCCATTAATAATCAAAGGAGAAGAAAATAGCCTGTGATAGGCTTCTGGAGAAATAAAATGCCAGTTTCCAGTGCAGCATTTCTGTAAGCAGTAGTCAGCAGTTAGCATTAGGAACAGTAAATCAACTTTGCTTAGACTCCAATGCAAGGGTTCATGCTACACATAAAACATCAAACTGCCATGAGAAACAGTGGCTCATGCAAGTCACACAGCACATGACAGGCAGAGCTGTCCCGGAAATCCAGTATTTCCGGTCAATACCCCTATCTCCAACTGTTATCCCTATGCTGATAAACTCCACTGCTACACAGAATGGCCCAAAGACACTTGGCTTAGTTTTCACAGTATTGCCATGGTTAACCTTGGTAACCTGGCATCCTTTTTATTACAATATCAGTCTATTAAACCAGGTTTTGCCCATCAATGCTTGTCTACTCTATAACAATGCTAATAAAAAATGGCCAGGGGATTTGCTATATACAAGACTGAGCAAAGTGGTTGCTAAGGATGCAATCAATTACACTAAATATAGATTTCACTGTGAATGTAGTACCTTACTTTTTGTGGCTGCAACGCCTTTAGGAACTAAATTAAAATCTTGTAGGTTTCCTTCCTTAAAATTGTGCTGTAGTCTTGAAACAAGTATAAAATATCTTATGTAGATCACAAGTTTTAGGAACCTCAAATAACACAAGAGGAATTTACTTTGTTTACATGTTTCAGTGAACAGAATTTGGAAAACTGACAGATTAAGCATTAGATGCAACCATACATCTTTAACCGCATTTAGAAAATGTTCATTCCTACTAATATTATTTTACAAGTCAATCTCAGAGTTAAGCTACCTATCCTCAATTCTGCAAAACAACAGTATCTATTGACATTTGAGTGAAAAATGAAGTAGAGGCATTTAATAAAATTCCACCTTATTCTGCAAGTGAAGAGACAAAAAGGTCCTTTTCATTCCTTTAGTTGAAAGGCATTAAGTTTGGCTCTTCGTGTGTTTCAGCAGTTTAATCTCACCTAGTAGCTTTGAAGGAGAAAGATATGGCAATGTGCTCCGATAAATATTATAATGTAGAAAGCCCTGTGGGAAGCTACTAGCCCTCTCCCACACAGTGTTATTATTGATCAAATCAACTTACCAGCACTTCAAAACATCAAATCTATGTATTTATCTTGACAGAAATTTTACTTTGGCTTGTGTCTTACAGAAATATTAGTGATACTCTAATAATATTCTGCAAGTCCTTGAAGCTGACAAAAATGGTTACTATCTTTCGGCTTACTTGGGAGTTCTGGGGGCGCAGAGTGTTGCACTGCTGACTCAAAGACCTGGCCTCTCTGCTGGATCTTATCCAACAGTAGCTACGCAGGAGAAAAAGGAACAATCTCCATATTACAACCTGGAAAGTCAATGGAGGGTAGCTTTGAGTCTGTCCTAACTCAAGGAGAGTGAATTGAGTCTCCAGTCTTTGTTTACTACCTTGGTCTTCTGGGTCTTGTCCACCGGCAGCTCCACGGGAGAAAGAGAAGCAATCTCCATATTACAGCCTTGAAATTCAATGGAGGTAGTTGTGAGTTTGTTCTAACTCAAAGGTAATGAGATGAGTCTCCAGTCTTTGCTTACCTCCGTGGCAGGGTGAAGAGGAGCAAGGCAACATAAACATGGAAGCAGCATGGAGACTTACTAGTGAGCACTAGTGCATGGAATTAGGAATGAGACACACTTGAGTCTTGTCTCCAATATTATTACTTACGTACTTTAGTATTCCTAAGCTTCAAACTTAGTGGTTGTAAAGTGAAAAGTTTTTAAAGAATTACATATTTTAACAAAGAGATAATATAAAAAGGATATTTATTATAATAATAGAAATACATAGTGCACTTCTTAGGTACTAGGTGTTTTGGGTAGTTACATTGTTCAATTGCCTTAACAACCTATTAAAGAATTCCATTTGGGGGGTAAGGAAACTGAGGCATGGGGGGTTTACATGACTTCTCAAGATCACAGAAGTTTAAATGGTCAAGTTGAGATGGAGGTCTAGGAAAAACTGCATCTGAGGTCCATTATCTTAAGTAATTTCTTAAATCTAAACTTAATCTTAAAGAACGTCACATCCCCTCATTGTTACATACCAAGCCCTTTGAGCCCTTTCAACTTAATAATGCTATGATTCTATGGTTTCTACCACAAAGTGTGTCTTTTAATACTAGGTAAGGAGTTGCACTGCCAACCCCAAGGAAGACAGTTCAAATCTACAAGCTGATCTCTGGGCAAAAGATGGGCATCTCTTCTCATGCAATTTATAGCTCCTAAAAACCCAATAGAAGGTTAGCTACGAATCATTTCAGACTTGATTCTACATAACAACATAATTTAATGTTTTGTGGTATATAGCAAACATCTAAAAAAAGAGCCACTAGTGTCTACAACTTTGAACTACATTTTTACATAAATAATATGCTGACATAAATATGCACACTTACAAAACCATAATGAAAATAAAAAACTTATGCCCTAGAGGACTGCGCAGTTCAGGAAAAACTCAAGGTCTATAAGGCATGCATTTGATTAATATTACAACAGTACATCAGATATAGTACATATATGTGTACATGAAGGCATTTATCTATTTTAGACAATTTACCTGTATAGAAAACTAATGATTATGAATGTTGTGTTCCATTGAGGAGACTGTTTGTCCTTCTGTGAGTAGATTATAATGAAACACTTTTGCTATTCCCAGTACCAGGCCTCCTTCCCTATCCCAGAGTAAGGATGGATGTGCACGTTGTTTTTAAGAGTTGAAGATCATTTTTTCTTGATCCAAGAGTAAAACAGTGATAATTCCAGCACAATTAAGATTCATGAAGGCCATCCACTGTATGCATCACATGACTCCAGTGTTCTCATACCCATCAAATTTGGTTGTTGCTTCCAAGCCGATTACATAATGATGTGAGGTGTACAAAGCGAGCAGGCTTTGCTCTGCAGCAGAGCTGTTTTCTCACTTCATAACCTCACTGCTTTTTAAAAAGAGGCTTTCAAACTGCTGCAAACTTGTGGGCAATTCTCAAATCAGATTCTTTTGATACCTCTGACTTAATTCTTCTTGAGATTTTACAGTGTCTGTGATTTCTGGAAAATTATTTTTAGTTGATGTCATGGGACAGACTATTTGGAGAATTCTATTGTTTACTCTCAATTTATTCTGTTACCTAAGCTACTACATCGTTATCTCCAATGCTAGTGATTCCAAGTACATGCAATGACTCAGAGAAAACATACTGTTTTGACTTAAACACGCAGCTTTTACTTTCACATGCTTCTATACTTTCCCTTAAATTAAGGGTGGAACAAAACTCACATCCTACTTATCCATAATCCTAGCCTGTAAATTACACATATTTCTTATAGTAAGTCATTTGTTTCACAGTCTTCTGAAGCTAGTACTACTATCCCCATTTTATAGATAATGGACCTGAAGCTCCGACAAGTTTAGAGACACTAAATTCCATATGGCTAGGTAATGACTAGACTCGTATTTAATCCTTCTTGGTCTTAACTTCTATTCTGAAAGTATGTAAATCAAGTGACAACTATCCAAAACACAACAAAGTAAACAAGCAAGTCCTAAGGCTTTGTCACAATAATTATTTGGTAAAATTTTCCGAGAATGGATGGACAAATGAATGAATAGACAGATAGATGACATTCCCGAAACATGCTCCTGCAATTCCTATATATTCAGTATGGTTAACCCTTTCTGTTGAAAGTTGGAAGAAGATTGTGCTCTTAATTTTAAAATATAAGATCAAGGTAAGATCAGCTTAAATACTACAAGGGGTTTTTTTATGCTTCAAATTGCCTTTGGAAAAGTCTACGTAGTATATTAAATTTTTTAATACTGCATCAATTTCTTTTGAGATCCAAAGGGAACACAAAGCCCACATAACCCTGGTGAAATTATCTAAAGCAGATGCGTGCCATGGTGATTTCCACTGAGACCAGAAAATTAAAGGGTAGGGCTCGAGATCAGACACCAATAGCTTTGAGGAGCACACAAAACCACAAGTGTGGCGCCATGGACAGACACAAAATATACACTCTGCTTCTGCTCAAACACATGAAAATAATGATAAATAGCAGATATACTCAGCCAATAAATGGGCCCTTAAAATGGACTGTTTCTCAAATATATATTAATTTTTTTACTTCTTTTTCTTCAAAAAATAATATTCTGTGCTATCTTGAAGGAATCCTCAACATAAAAAGCTGGAGACAACATGGAATCCTCTTTCTTCTCACAGTGTGAGAGAAGTCTAAACAACAGATTCTATCAATGAATGGGGCCCTAAGAACACCTCCCTTCTGACTGTGCCATCATTATGCTCCAAGCCATGATTGCCCTGTGCCCGGATTACAGCAAAGATCTCTGAGGTGATTCTGCCTGGTGCTTTGTTGTATGTTGTCCTCCCACTCCACACATGCCTTGCCTTTGCCAAAGTTATTTTTTGTCACAGAAGCCAGCATGAGGCTGTCAAACAATAAATAAGTAATCACCATTTAAGGAAGCTCTGTTGGTCTAGTGGCAAGAAGCACACAACAACAGCAACATAATCTTTGTCTTAGTGGTTAATATGAAACATGGGGTTCCTGTGCCACTCTAAACAAAAGCTCAAAGTTTGCTCTAACATACACGTGTTCCATGTCTGGCCCTTTTAACTCTCTAATCTTATTTATCCCTTCTGCAGTATCAAGAAAACAAAAATCCTCACAAGTGGACCAAGAGACAACTTCATAATAAATGGAGATATAATTGAAATTGATAACGATTTCATTTTACTTGGATCCAACACTCATAGACCAAAAAGTTAAAAAACAATCAAAATACATATTGTGTTGGGCAAATGTACTGTCAATGACATCTTTAAAGTACAGATGAGCAAAGTTGATAATTTCAAGACTAAGATTCACCTGGCTCAAGCTATAGTATTTCCCATGCATGCAAAAGTTACACAATAAGTCAGAAAAACTAACGAAGGATCAGTGTCTTTGTGGTGTTAGAGAAAGCTATATGCACAACAGAATATCCAGGAGGCTGGACTTTATGAGGAGGAATGTGGCATCAGGATTGGAGGAACATCCATCAACAACCTGCAGAATGCAGATGAGACAACCTTACTTGCCAAAACTGAGTAAGACCTGAAGTGTTAACTGCAGAAATCAAGGACTGAAGGCTCAAGTATGTACTGAAGCTCAACATGAAGAAAACAAAGATTCTCATCTCTGGCCAAATTCACAGCACCATGAAAAATGGAGAAGAGATTGAAATTTTTAACAATTTCTGTTTACTAGGTTCCACAATCAGTAACCTTGGCATTAGGAGTCAGGAAAGAAAAAATTAATACTTGGGAAAATCTGCTGCCAGGGACCTCTCCAGAGTGCTAAAGAGCAACAATGTCAGTCTAGAGACTAACGTGCCCCTGATTCAGACCATGGTCTTGGGAAATACTTGCTGTGCATCAGAAGTCTAGACAGTGATCAAGGATGACAGAAGAAGAATTGATCCCTTTGAAGAACAAGTAAGTCTGCCCTGTTGTTGTTATTATGCCGTCGAGTCACTTGCGACTCATAGTGACCCTATGTATAACAGCCCTAAACTCTGCTCTGTCCTGTGCCAATCGCACTGTCTCTGACACTCCCATCCTGATTACCCTAGTCACTGAATCAATCCACCTCATAGAGGGCCTTCCCCTCCTGCTCTGTCCCTCTACCCTCCCAAGCATGATGTCCTTCTCCAAGGACCAGTCCCTCCTTACAACATGTCCAAAGTCTGTTAGACAAAGCCTCCAAATCCTTTCCTCCAAGGATCCGCCCAGTTTAACCCTTTCCAGGATGAATCTGTTTGTTTTCCTAGCAGTCCATGGTACCCTCAATACTATTCTCCAGCACCACAGCTCAAAGACTCTATTCTCCTTCTATCCTCCCTAGTCATTGTCCAACTCTCTGATGCATAACAAGTGACTGCAAAGACCATGGCCTATATCAGATGCACCTTAGTCTTTAGTACTTTGGAGAGGTCCCTAACAGCCGACTTTCCCATCGCAATACGTATTTTCACTTCCTGGCTACTGGTGCCAAGAGTTTTGACTGTGGAGCCAAGCAAACTAAAGCTGTGAACAATCTTAATCTCTTCACCATCCATCCTGATGCTGTCAATTGGTCCAGTGGTGAGAATCTTTGTCTTCTTGACAATGAGCCTCAATCCATATTGGAGGCTGCAGTCCTTGACCCTCTGCAGCAAGTGCTTCAGGTCCTCCTCAGTTTCAGCAAGCAGGGTTATGTCATCTGCATAATGCAGACTGTTGATGAATCTTCCACCAATCCTGATGCCACACTTCTCTTCATAGAGCCCAGCCTCCCAGACAATATGCTCTGCATCCAAGTTGAAAAGGTGTGGAGACAAGACACATCCCTGGCGTACGCCTTTTCCAGATTTGAACAATGCAGTGTTTCCTTGCTCTGCTCTGACGACTGCCTCTTTGTCCAAGTACAGGTTTCGCATTAGCACGAACAAATGTTCTTCTCAGAGTCAGCCACAGTCTGCCCTAGAGAGGGTAAAACCAGGCTGCTCCTTGGAAGCAAGGATTTTGAAGCTCTGTCACATATACTTTAGACATGTGGCTAAGAGGGACCAGCCCCTGGAGAAGGATATCATGCTTTGAAGAGTAGATAGTGCAAGAGAGGAAGAGCCAGGATGAGACAGATTAACACAGTCACTGAGATAATAGAGGAAAGTTTATCAGAAACAGTGAGAGTGGCTCAGGATAGGGCAGGGATCACACCCATTGTACACAGGGTCACTATGCATCACAGGCGACTCATCAGCACTTAACAATAACACTAATAAATATAACAAGAAAAGTCAAATTTTAAAAAAAAGTCAACATCTTTTCTGGAAAATGTGCCATCAGTATGGACTTTGAAGGCAAGGATGATGACATTTTGCCTCACATACTTTGAGGTTGTTGTCAGAAGGTGCCAGTTATTTTAATAAAGACATCATGCTTGGAAAAGTGAAGGGCCAGTGAAAGACAAGAAGATCCTCAACAACACGGATTGACTCAGTGACTGCAGCAAATGCCTTTGGCATGGTGGAGAGCATGAAAATGACACGGGGTAAGACATGGTTTCAATCTATTGCTCACAGGCTGTTAAAAGTTGGAGTCATTTGATGGCACCTAATAGCAATTTACTTACTTTCTTCTTAGGTAGGTCTGGTAGCCAGACCAGTCATTAAGCATTTGGATGGTCAGCGAAAGGTTGGCTATTTGAACCCATGAGCTACTTTATGAGGAAAAAACACATTATCATTTGCTACCAATATTACAACTTAGAAATCCCTAAGAGGCAATTCTATCCTCTTTTATAGGTCACCGTGAGTCAGAACCTACCCATAGCATGCATCAAAGCCAGCATCATCTATATTTTATCATATATTTATAGTTTCAAATTAATATGTATTTTTACTTGCCTAGAATATTACACTTTGTAAAACATTTTCACATACTACCCATCACCCCTGAAGAATGCAAAAGGTCATTATAAAGACAGAGAAGGATGAAAAGGCCAAGAAGGCAGTCAGAGGAGACTCTGAATATTGCTCTAGAGTGCTGAGAAGCCAAAGTAAAGGGAACAATCAAGAAATAGAAACTGAACAGAAGATTTCAAAGGGCAGCGTGGACGACAAAATATTGTAATGAAATGTGCAAAGGCCTGGAATGAGAAAATAAAAAGAGACAAACTCACTTAGTAATTCTTAAGCCGAAGGAACTGAAGAGCAAATTCAAGCCTCGAGCTGCAATACGGCAGAATAATAAATGATCCAGGAAGCATTAAAAGAAAATTGAAGGAGTATACAGAGGCACTGTATCAAAAAGAATTGGATGACACAGAAGAATTTCATTAAATGACATATAAGTAAGAACTTGTGATAAAGGAAGAAGTTCAAGCTGCTATGAAGGAATTGGCAAAGACCGAGGCACCAGGAATTGACAGTATACCAACTGACATAATTCAACAAACAGATGCTTCCCTGTATGCCATCACCAAGTTGTGCCAAGAAATCTGAAAACAACCACTTGGCCAACAGAAGATATCCATATTTGTTCCCATTCCAAAACATGGTGAACCAACAGAGTGTGGAAATTATCAAACAATATCATTATTACACACATTTTGCTGAAGAGTATCCAAAACCAAATGGAACAGAACATCAAAAGAGAATTGCCATATGTGCAGGCTGAGTTTAGAAGAAGTAAGGGTACTAGGGATATTATAATGAATGTTAGATGGATCTTGGCTGAAAGCAGAGAGTACCAGAGGATTGTCTACATTTAATTGACTAGGCAAAAGTATTTGATTGTGTGGATCACAACAAACTGGCTGACTCTGAGAAGAATGGAAATCCCAGAACACCCGATTG
>NW_006399899.1:438358-440232 GCF_000299155.1 Elephantulus edwardii
GAGATGGATTGATTCAGTAATTAGGGTAATGGGTTAGGTGTGTCAGAGACAATAAGGTTGGCTCAGGATAGAGCAGGGTTCAGAGCTGTTGTACACTGAGTCGTTATGAGTCACAGGTGAATTGACAGCACATAACAACAGAAGAGACTGAGATAGTTAACAGTTTTAGTTTGCTTGCGTCCACAGTCAACACTCTTGGTACCAGCAGCCAGGAAATCAAGAGATGAATTGCATTGTGAAAGTCAGCTACTGGGGACCTCTCCAGAGTACTAAAGAGCAATGATAGCAAGCTGGAGACTAAGGTGTGCCTGATCTGGGCTACAGTCTTCACAGTTGCATGCTACACACTGGAGAGCTGGACAGTGACTAGGGATGATAGAGAATTGATGCCTTTGAGCTGTGGTTCTGGAGAAGAGTGTTGACTAAATCACAGACTGCTGGGAGAACAAACAGGTTTGTCTTAGAGAAGGTAAAGCCGGGCTCCTCCTTGGAGTCAAGGATTCTGAAGCTCATCTGACATACTTTGGGTATGTTACAAGGAGGGATCAGGCCTTGGAGAGGGACATCATATTTGGGAAAGTGGAAGGACAGGACAGCTAAGGAAAGAAAGACCCCAGATTATATGGGTTGATACAAAACTAGGACAATGGGGGTAGGTGTGTCAGAGTCAGTAAGACTTGCTCAGGACAGGGCAGGTTTCAGAGTCATTGTACATAGGGTCACTGTAAGTCACAGGCAACTCAACGGCACATAACAACAAGAACAACAACAAAGCTCTGTATGTCCTTGTTCTGTTCAGAAAACTGATTCTAAGTAAAGATTTCACATAAATACAATTAAGTGTTCTAGTGTCCACTTTTCTTCTCAATGTTAGCTATAATATTATGCTCTGCACAGTTAAATGCCTTTGCATAGCTAATAAAACACAAATATTTTCCTAGAATTCTTGCTTCAGACATAATCCATCTGACATCAATAAAGATAATCCTTGTATCATGATTTCTTTTGAATCCAGCTTGAAATTCTGGTAGTTCCCTGTTGATGTATAACTCCCACTGGTTTTTTTTTTTTTTAAAATCCAGTAAGATTTTACTTGCATGTGATATTAATGATATTGTTTGATAATCTCAGCATTCTGTTGGATTGCCTTTTTTGAGAATGGGAACAGATATGGATTTCAATCAGAAGATGTCTTCCATATTTGTTGGCAGAAACTGGTGAATACTTAGACCATATAAAAATGAATGTGGCCTGGACTTTAGAAGGACTCATCAACAGTCTGTATTATGTAGATGACACAACCTTGCTTGCAGAAAATGAAGACTTGAAGCACTTGACATAAAGACTAGCCTTCAATATGGTTAATATCATGCCAAGATAAGAAAAATCCTTACCTCTGTACCAACAGTCAACAGCGTGATAGTTGGAGAGAAGATTGAAGGTGTCAATAATTTCATTTTTCTTGGGTATATAATCAATGTCCATGGTAACAGCAGCCAAGAATTAAGAAGATGTATTACATTGAGAAGCAGTGCTGTCACTTTAAATCTAAAGTGTCACTGATCAAATCCATGGCATTTTCAAGAGCTTCCTATGAATCTCGAAGTTGTAAAATGAACTAAGGACAGAAGAAGTATGCCATTGAGTGGTCTGCCTTGGAGGAATTGAATGAGGGCGTTCCTTAGAGGCAAGGATGGTGAAACTGTCTCACACACTTTGAGCATGTTGTCAGGAGGGATCAATCTGGGAAAAAGACATCCTGCTGGGAAACATGGAGGGTAAGATAAAGACAGAAAGACATGCAACATGACCTATTGGCACAGTGAATGCAGCAATGAGCTCCAGGACATCAGAGATTGTGAGGATGGTTCAGA
>NW_006399899.1:440602-488252 GCF_000299155.1 Elephantulus edwardii
CACATGCTTTCTTACATTTTCTTCACAAGAGTTTTTTAAACTTTAGTGAAATAAATTTTATTTGGTTTTAGCACTAAAAAAAGCAAACTAATCTTATTTTTAAAACCACTTAACCATGGTATAGAATATGGTTTATATGGGAAGCAGGAGTGGCATCCACTTCCTAAAGATCATTCCTCTGGAAACTCTATGAACTTTGATAAATGTCAATAGTTGTAGAGGGGCTTCAGGCCTTTTGTTCATAGGGTAGGCAATCAACAATCAAAAATTAGAATTAATACAAATTAGGAACTCTCATGTTTCAGTCCATAACCAGGTACACTGCTGAGCAAAAGGCTATGTATCTCCGGAGTTTCTAATGTACCAGCCATTTCTTACACAGAAGATGGACAGGCTCTTTTTGTGAGACTGACAATCTGTTTTGTTGTTGCCTGCTGTTGATTTGACTATGATCGATAGCAACTCTATGAACAACAAATCTGAACCATGGCCTATTTTATGCCATCATAATCTCCATCATGCTCACGCCGATTGTTTTAGTTATTGTGTCAATCAATCTTGTTAAGGGCCTTTCTTTCATTTGCAAAAACCTAATGGAAGGTCACTATTAATTTGAACCAATTCAAGAGCAGTGAGCTGAGATGAGGACTTAACTGCCAATGATGTGATTGGGAGAGAGTGAGAGGGAGGTATAGACTTGAGGCTTGTTTTACATAAAAGTGGACTTTATATGACAAATGTTGTAAATAAAAGGGAATGTTTTTGTTCCTGTTAGTTGCCATCAAGTTGTTTCCACTCATAGAGATCCCTGGAGTGCAGGGTAGAATTCCTCCAAAGGGTTTTCAAGGCTGTTATGTATTTTAAAGCCAATAACCAGACCCATTTTCAAAGGTACCTCTTGATGGGTTTGAATCACCAAACTTTCAGCTAGTAGTGTACACTTGGAATTTTGCATCACCTAGGGACCCCTAAAAATGAACTTAAAATTATGACTAGTAGGAGTGGGGACTTAAGTCTTTAAAGTTAATACTTTTCTGGTATTGAAACACAAGAAAACAGACACATGGCAAAAATCACTGCTGACTTTAACTTTAATGAGACCTCTATTTCTGTATCTTATTGTTTCCTGAATTCCTGCCATTCATCCTCACAATTGTGGATTCAACCTTGACTTATCAAGATGGAAGGAATATACTGAGTCATTGTACCAAATGGAATTGGCAGATACAGAAGAATTTAATGAAATAGCATTTGAGCCAGAACCTTTGGTGATGAAGGCAGAAGTTCAAGCTGCTCTGAAGGAAATAGCAAAAAATAAGGCCCCCGGAATAGATGGTATACCAATTGACATATATCAGCTAACAGATGGTGCCGTGGATGTGCTAAGTTGTGCCAAGAAATCTGGAGAACAACCACTTGGACAACTGACTGGAAGAGGTCAATATTTGTTCCCATCCCAAAGAAGGACGACCCAACTGAGTGTGGAAACTACAGAACAATATTATTAATTTCACATGCAAGGAAGATTCTACTGAAGATTATCCAAAAATGACTGGAACAGTACATCAGCAGAGAACTGCCAGAAGTCCAGGCTGGGTTTAGAAGGGGTCGTGCTACTAGGGATATTGTAGCTGATGTTAGATGGATCTTAGCTGAAAGCAGATAATACCAGAAGAATGTCTATCTGTGTTTCATTGATTATGCAAAGGCATTTGACTGTGTGGATCATAACAAACTGTGGCTGACTCTGAGAAGAATGGGAATCCCAGAACATTTAATCGTGCTAATGCGAAACCTATACTTAGACCAAGAGGCAGTCGTCAGAATAGAGCAGGGCAACACTGCATGGTTCAAAATTTGGAAGGGTGTACGCCAGGGATGCGTCCTATCTCCATACCTTTTCAACCTGTATGCAGAGCAGATTATCCGAGAGGCTGGGCTCTATGAGGAGAAGCATGGCCTTAGGATTGGTGGACGATCTATCAACAATCTGCGTTATGCAGATGACACAACTTTGCTCACTGAAACTGAGGAGGACCTCATGCACTTACTGCAGAGGGTCAAGGACTGCAGCTTTCAGTATGGACTGAGGCTCAATGTCAAGAAGACAAAAGTTCTCACCACCGGACCAATCGGTGGCATCAGGATGGATGATGAAAAGATTGAGATTGTTCACAGCTTCAGTTTGCTCAGCTCCACAGTCAACACTCTTGGCACTGTAGCCAGGAAATCAAAAAACATATTGCAATGGGAAAGTCTGCGGTTAGGGACCTCTCTAAAGTACTCAAGAGCAATGGTGTCTCTCTGGAGAGTAAGGTGCACCTGATACAGGCCATGGTTTTTGCAATCACTTGTTATGCATCAGAGAGTTGGACAATGACTAGGGAAGATAGCAGGAGAATTGACGCCTTTGAGCTGTGGTGCTGGAGGAGAGTATTGAATGTACCATGGACTGCCAAGAAAACAAACAGATTCATCATAGAGAGG
Organism: Elephantulus edwardii; assembly: GCF_000299155.1. Classification (NCBI taxonomy): domain Eukaryota; kingdom Metazoa; phylum Chordata; class Mammalia; order Macroscelidea; family Macroscelididae; genus Elephantulus; species Elephantulus edwardii. Next base: position 443,090 of record NW_006399899.1, read on the forward strand.
ATTAAACCAGGCTGCTCCTTGGAGGCAAGGATTCTGGGACTTCGCCTGACATACTTTGGACATGTTGTAAGGAGAGACAGGTCTTTAGAGAGGAACATCACGCTGGGTAGAGTGGAGGGACAGTGCAGGAGGGGAAGACCCTCTATTAGATGGATTGATTCGGTGACTGGGGTAATCAGGATGGGTGTGTCAGAGGCACTGAGATTGGCACGGGATAGAGCACGGTTTAGGGCTGTTGTACACAGGGTCGCTATGAGTCGCAAACGACTCAACAGCACATAACAACAACAACATTTTGTAAAGTAGAAGTGCTCCATAAGGTCTTCTTTATACTGATTATTATTGAAGCAGATCACAGGTCTGCATCTGAATCAATGTTCAAGTTAGTACCCAAACAAAATCCAATGACTTTCATTGAATTGGTTCCAACTATCCCTCCACTGAGTTTCTGAAGTTTTAAATGTTAATGGGAAAAGATTATTTGTGATGCTAGCCTAAAAGTTGTTTGGTTTTTTTCTTTTAGCCATTAAGTTAAGCCCCCTCTGGTCTCAAACTACCTTTACCTTAACTGCAGACACATGGTCTTGTAAATTATCAACATCTGTGGAACCCAGATGAGCCTGAGAGATTGAGAGAACGTGCTTCCTACACAGAGTGGCAAGACTTGTGGCAGCGATACTTGAGGGAGACTGAAGTAAGACACTGTTGAGAGTGAGACCCTGGTGATGATGGTGGAGAGACTGTGGCAAGGTATGACCTGAGGTTTCTTTCATTTGTGGTGGCCGTAATTAAAGGATTTGCTGTTCTTATCTCTGCTGATGGAAGGAAAGGCTGCTTGCTGAACTGAAACTGGAGCCTGGACTGAGAAATTGTGCCATAGGACTGCTAGGCTAAAACTTGGATTTGCATTTAGTGATATTCATTGCCTCTCTCCTTCTCCAACTTACTTCCCTCATAAACCCCATTCTTAGTACAACAACTGCGAGTCTGTGAGTTAATAATGAATAAACGAACCTTTTGCTGCTGGTATGGCTCTAGAAGCATCATGGTGCTGGGCTCTAGTTTCTTCATCTGCTTTCGGCACTGGGGAAGTAAGGGGCTGTGCTATTCTCACTCTTTCTGGCCCTTTCAGAAAGATGCTTATGGCCTTGTTCCCCCATATCCCATTTTTGGCTCTCTAGACACTGACCCTCTTCCTCTCATGAAACAGCCAGTGGGTTTGAGCTGCTGCCTCTTGTCAACAGGCTGATATGTATGATGCCACCAGAGCTCCTTTCAAATTGTTGTGATTGTGTACTGCTGAGTAAAAAAGAACCCATGGCTTATCCTCCAGTGAGTTTTCAGAGACAGTAAATTACATGGGAGAAAACTATTTATCTTTCTCCTGTGGAGCAGTTGGTGGATTTGAACCATGTACATATGTGTTGGTAGTGCAATTCCTTACCACTAAGTCATCGTGCTTGGGAAGACCCTCAACCAAGTCAATTGAAATAATCAATGAAGCAATGAGCTTAAATGTATCAGAGATTGTGGGGATGGCAAAAGACAGGACAGGTTCAGATCTTTTTTTCATAGAATGAGTGGGACTTGACCCAACAGTATCGAACAACAACAAAAGCAACAAGCCACCAGGACTACCTTTTAAATTAGTAGAAGAACGAAAACCCATTTGCACCATTCAGGAATCTTTATCATTCACTACATGAGAAGTGAATTCACTGAGAATTCAATGACCCAAATACAAACAATTCTTGCCTTCTTGAGGTTTACCACAATTCAGAGAAGATGGTCAGGTATTAGATAAATCACTACCATTCATTACTTCAGGGTTAAATAATCAGAATATACAATGTGCTGTGAACATACAGAACAGATTAGCTTGGAAGATTTCGTGCAGAGAAGATTTCCAAGAATCAAAATGCATTCATCATGTAACCAGAGTTGGGAAACCATTAAAATATCAAATTTATTTTTCACTAAAATATTCAACCTGGAACATCATTAAACATGCCCTCCAAATTTCAAAACCATAGTCCATAAAACTCAGAATAATGTTGGCAATATTCAGAAGCTCATTTGATGAATTAATTAGACTAATTAACTTTAAGTTTAATTAAACAGTATGTTTTAAGTTCATTAACAGCATAACACTGATTTTTTTTCCCGAGAAGACATTTGAGAATATGCATATAATTCCCATCTATACTGTATTTTCTGTATTAACAGTTTTAATGTATGTATACATAGTAAAGAGTTGAAAAGGCAAACTAACTTTTTATCTTCTTATCATTATTTTATGCTGATGATCAATTTGGGATCTTATTTGCTTCCCAGGCCGGTGTGCCAAAATTAAACTTGATTCAAAAGCCAAAAACTACTGTAAATACAACCTATTATCAAACGGAAATGCTTTAAATGTTAAATAAACAGACTTTTAATTAGGCTATTGCAAAGCAGAACAGCTTGGGTCATTCATTGATTGATGATAATTTCTAAGTAAATGAAAAGCATGTAGCTAAATCATTAAACCCCTTCTTTTAAAATGAAAAAGTCATGCTAAAAAATGGAAAATACCCACCAAAACACTTGATAAGAACTCTCAAAACTAAAACTTGACACACAAACCTTTGTAGTCAATCACTTAACTTTAACCTTGTTTCTTCCATTTGTAAAAATATTTTCATCTCTTCTATTTATGGCATTACAGCAAATGAATCAAATAATGCATAATGTATTTTAAAAAATAAGAAACTTGTCAATGTTTTAGATGTGTATATCCACCAAAGGGAGCGCTGGTCGCCTAGGGGCAAGAAGCTGCACTGCATTACTGAAGGCATGCAGTTTAAGGCCACCAGCCACTCTGCGGGAGAAGGATAGACAATCTCCTCCTGTGCAATTAACTGCCCCTGAAAACCTGCTGGAGGGTCTGCTATGGGTCCATTCTGACTCTGTGGTACACAACAACAACAACAACATATCGATCAAAAATTTATAGTTCTCATTCCTATTTTGAAGTTCCTTGGAAACAGCTACCCAGCCAGAAACTGCATTGCCAAGTCCCTCTTCTGAAGGCCTTTCAGCTAAATTCCTGCCAATGAACTGGATTGCGTAAACGATATAGGTCAGTCCCATAAAAGCTTTCTCCGCTATTTTCCACACTCTCTTGCTCACTCCATTGTGCAGAGTGGATGTTGACACCTGTCCTAGATATCAGTGCTTGCTTTAAAGTAAATGCCATAAGTGAATGGCATTAATAAACAGAGACGGATTGTCTCACAGTTTAGGTAGCTGGAAGTGTGAATTCAGGACACCACTCTAGGGGGAGGTTTCCTCACTCTTTTGACTCTGGAGGAAAGTCCTTGTCTCATTTTCAGCTTCTGTTCTTTGGTTACTTGGTGATCTTCACGTGTTAATGAACTTAATACCTCCTATTTATTTAAATGTAAAGTTAATTAGTTAGTCTAATTAATTCATCTAATGAACATCTGATTATTGCCAACATTCTGAATTTTCTAGAGTGTGATTTTAAAATTGGGAGAGAGTATTTTAAGGATGTTCCAGGTTGGTGGTTTGCTTTGTAAAATAAATTCAATGTTTTAATAGGTGCCCAATTCCTTCATCTGTGCCCATTAGGCTTTATAGATATGTGTGTGTGTGTATATGCATGTGTGTACATGTGTATGTACATATATGCACACATATGTGCATATATGTATATATAAAATGAATGGACATATAAATGTATGTTTATATATAAAGTGTATATAAATAAATGTGTATGCATATAGAAATATGTGTATATGGATATCTATACACACATGTGTGTTATACATGTATGTGCACATATACAAACATGTATCTATCCACACACATGCGCGCGCACAGACACACACACACGTGCCATATTCTGCAGGAGAAGGATGGACAATCTCCTCCCATGTCATTATGTGCCTCTGAAAACCGACTGGAGGGTGAGCAATAACTCATCAGTAAACAACAACAACGTGCCACATTAGGGGACCTCACCACTCTATGATAATGGCTCTGAGCTTTGCCCTGTTCTGAGCCAACCTAAGAGCTGCCCCCATTATCACAGTCACTGTGTCAATCATCTCATCCACTGTCTTCCTCTTCTTTGTGTTTCTACCCTTCTAAATGTGATATCCTTCTCTAAGGACTGGTCTCTCCTGGCAACATGCCCAATGTATATTGACACGAAGCTTCAAAATCTTTCCTCCAAGGATCAGCTTGGTTTCACCCTTTCCAGGACAGAACTATCTGTCCTCTTTTAAAGAGTATGTTCAATACTGTCCTGCCATACTGCAGCTCAAAGGCATTGATTCTTGTTCTGTAATCCTTATTCATTGTCCAGCTCTCAGATGCATAGCAAGCAATTGAGAAGACTATGACCTGGACCGGGCAAACCTTAGTCTGTTGCTCTTTAGCACTCTGGAGAGATCCTTGATGTCAGATTTTCCCAATGCAACTCATCTTTTGATTTCTTGATGATTATTGCCAAGAGTGTTGACCATGGATCCAAGTAAAATGAAACACTTAACCACATCAATCCTTTCTCCATCTATCATGATACTGTCTATTGGCCTTGTGAGGAACTTTGCTTTCTTTATGTTGAGATATAAACTATAATGAAAGCTGCAGTCTTTCACCCTCTGCAGCAAGTGTTTCAAGTCCTCCTCAGTTTTGGACAGAAGGGGCCCATGTTGTTATATACCACCGAGTTGGAACCAACCTATAGCTGACCTTACAGAGGGTTTTCAGAGGCAGTTAACTGCATGGGAGAAGATAATCCACATTTCTCCAACGGAGCAGCTGGTGGACTTGAACAGTGTGCCTTTGGATTGTAGGGCAGCTTCTTGCCACTAGGCCACCAGAGCTCTCTGAGGGGACCATTTTGTTGTTGTTGTTGTTGTTGAGTGTTGTCAAGTTGAGCATGACTCATAGCAACTCTATGAACAAAAGACTTTATGCCTTTCTATACCTATTGTCGTTTTCCAAGTTCATAGAGTTTCCATAGGCATGTTTACGGAGTTTAGGAAGTGGATGCCACTTCCAAACCTGTTTTACAACTGGGAGCTCCACCACTGTCCACATTGGAAAACCATTATGGCATTTGACACCCTAATGGCACAAGGTTCAGCATCACAGCAAACCCAATACACCAAACTGACAAAGAATGATATACAAAGTAGAAGAATGTTCCTCTAAAATACAACAATAGTCTCACTTAGTAGTGGTTAAGTGCCATTACGTCAAAAACAACTCATAGTGACCCTATGAACAAAAGATCTGAACTCTGTCTATAATTAACATCATTTCTCTATTTTCACAGAGTTTCCAGAGGCATCTGGTTTAGGAAGTTTATGTCACTCCTGCTTCCAAACCTCCATCAATCTTGGGGCTCCGCCAAACACTGTCCATGATAGGTAACCATTACGGTATTTCACACAGCTGTGGCAACTCCAAGTTACTTCAGTATGGCAAACAGACAAACTATTGCTATACCACTTAAAGAATGTTCATCTTAACATTAATAAATTTGGCCTGAGGGCCGTAAGGGAAAAAAAAAAACAACACCCCACACCCAAACTATTGGAAACAAGCCAATAACACAAACCAAACGCAAACCAAGAGACAACATAAATACTATAAATATGTTGTATGCTGAGGGCGGATGTGCAAAGGGAATTACTAGGACTATTGATAAAGTTTGAGTATAGACTATGGTCTAGGTAATGTAATTGTCAATCCTAAAGATCCCAATATTGGAATAGATTGCTAAACATTCCATGTACTTCAAAAATAACAAATATGTCTCAGAGAAAAGTGTAGCCAGAGTGTTCCTTGGAGGCAAAGATGATGAAGCTTTATTTCACATACTTTGGGCATGTTTGTCAGGAGTGGCTAGTCCTAGAAAAGGGGCATTATACCAGAAAAGATGGAGGGTCAGCAAAAAAGAGGAAGACCCTAAACCAGATGGATTGACACGGTGACTGCAGTGATGGGCTATGTCAGAATTAATGTTGATGGCTCAGGATAGGATAGGGTTTAGATTAGTTGTTCATAGTCTTGCTATAAATCTTAATTCACTCAATGGCACCTAACAACCACAACTCAAAGATTGCATAAGAAAACATTCCTTTCCAGCAATAATGTACCCGGAAGTATTTAAGAGTAAAGAGACTATAATATCTCCTGTTTACTCATAAATGGTTAAAAGGGGTAAAATGTTACATAGAAGAGAAAGAAAAAGAAGGTGGGAGGAAGAGGAAAGAGAAGAGGGAGGAGCAGGAGAGGGAAAGAAAAGAGGAAGATGGCAGAGAATAAAAGAGAATGGAGAAAGAAGAATGATAAACAAATGGAGTAAAATGTAAACAACTTTTAGTGAAGAATCTGTGGGAGCTCTTCCTGTCACTCTTGCAACTTCTCTATAAATTTGGCAATTTAAACCCATAAAAACACTCACATGCACACACACAGACACAGGCAAGCTAACAATAATATAAGAAATTGTTTCTTTTCATATGCATCAAAAGATGTTTCTTTAAAATGAAATACATCAGAGCAGAATGATTCTACGAAGTGTACTCATAGTTTCAACTTTAGAGGCTTTTATCCTTGTAGAATAGGGGTAAGGTAATTTGTCAATGGCCAAAAATTACACAGATATTCTATGTTGGAAGCAGGAGTGGCATCCACATCTGAAATGGCTTGCCTCCAGAAACTATGAACAGTGCTCAAGTTTAACACCACCACCACAACATATTCATACAGGAGGTTTGTTTGTTGTAATTACTCAAATTTATTTACTTTTTGAAAGCGATAATCAGTAATGGAATCTTTTCTTCTGCTATTGAATAGAGCAATATGGAGGGGGAAAAAACCAAATAAAAACAAAGAACAAACAAACCCACAACAACAAAACTCCAAGGCAGTTTGCTAGGTATCTTTTGCTCTTGAGGTGAATGACTGAATCTATCAATATCTTGCCACCAGGTCAAGCTTACTGACAGTAACTAACCCACAGATGACACTGGCATTGTGTTTAGCTGGGTATCTGCTACTTTCCCAATAGTTTTGTAACCAAGAGTCTAAGTCAGGCATAGATAAGATTGCTTCATATTGGTTTCCAGATAAAAAAAGTAATTAGAGACGAATATCTATTTTAGAACACTGAAGTGACGGATATGCACTTTTGTCTTTGGAACATTTTCATTGTTTAGAAGATCTTTTGTTCCCTCTGATTGACTCTGATAATTTCTCTTCACAATGAACCATTTCCACCATAAGAGTTGCCTATTTTATATATAAAACAAAACCAAAACCATTCAAAATATAGTGCTGTTTGAATTAACACTTCCTTCACCTGCTTAATCTCCAATTTCTTTATTGCTCTTTTCAGCTAAATATCTTGGTAAACTTATTTAATGCCTTAGTTTTATTTTCACTTACACAATTCTCACTGATCCCTTTACACTCTCATCAAGGACAATTCTTGGAAGTCATAAATACAATAGAAAAAAGAAACAAAAATGTATACAAAAGCACATTTCTTTCTTAGTAAGCTTTAAATATTATTATTTTTTTACTATAGGCAGGATCATGATGATTTCTGAAAACTTAAGGAGATTTCATTCACTATGACATTCCTAAAATTAGGCTCAATTTGTTCTGATTAACAAATGCTTTCAAAGAGATAGAAATGATACTGGTGAAATTCTAAGGTAAAACGTATAACGAGCATTTTCTAAATTAATTCTTAAATGGAGTGGCTTTCCCCAAATGTGTGCTAGCCTTTGGCTATCCTATGCATTATTTACTGCTAAGTGGTTAAAGGAAACTCTTACAAAATCAATAGCAGAAAAGACACCAAAGAGGCAACATCAAGATTGAAATTAGTAATGACTGAGGATAGATCTAAATGTAATATGTGATCATGTTTTTATATTAAACTCCAACAAAATTATTGGAGGTTATAGAGAAAGTAATGAGAAATTGGAAAAGTAATTGGATTGGCAAATGTCTTCACTCACAGATACCTTCTAGAGGAAAATGAAGCTCTTTTTTTCCCCCTGTAAATTACCCAAGACAGGAATGTTAACACCAACAAAAAATGAAACCTTCACTAGTGTCCAGACAGTTAAATTACAATGAACTGTTAACTTTGTACTTAAACATGGAATACTTCTAATGATCACAACCTTCTTTGTATCCCTCTGTGAAATGTCATGTTCATTCGACTCAGGTTGAATATATAAAGGAAAGGAGTGAAACATGATTGAAAGCCTAGAAAATCTAAAGAATATAGCAAAAAGAAATATGATCACTCTCAATTCAAAGCTCTTTAAGTTTGACAAAGATGGATTTACAATAAATAAAATAAATTTGCGCACCCAGTGCACAGAGATTCAATGCACTGAAAAAATGACTGGTTCTTTTAACACATTGCCGTGAATGACGGATATAACCAATATAACCATCCTGCACATTTTAATTAATAAAAAAATGAATATCATCATTTGTATGGCAGTCATAAACAATTGGAAAAAAATGTGTTTCTAAGCACTGTCGTCAATTTAAAAGTGTGTGGCAACGTGTTAAAGGCCTCAAAATATTTAACTCAAAGGAAACAAAATTAATCTTCCAGTTTTGAAGTACTTAGTAGAAATAGTTCTAAATGCTCCTAAAGTATGCTTTATTCTGAGTAAATTGTTAGACATGTCTTCAGGGAATTTTTACATTGAAAATTCACAAGAAAACATGCATATAGAAAATGACCAACAAGTGTTAAATGTCATGATGTTGTTGAGTGCCAAACAAGCAACTTACAAACAACAGATAGAAATCTTGTCTGATCCTGAGCCAACCCCATGATCACTGTTATGCTCAAACACGTTGTTGCCTCTACTTTTCCACCATCAACGCCCAAACTAGTTTGGGAAATCACCCAAGAAATCAAAAGATATATTACACTAGGAAAATCTGGTGTCAAGAATGTTTCCAAAGTTCCAAAGTTAATGAGCAAAGATGTCAGTTAAAGAGTAAGGAGTGTCTGTTCCAAGTCATGGTATTTTTCAATTGCTTCCTACACATCTGAAAGCTGGGTGATAAATAAAGAAGACAGAAGAACCAATATCTTTAAATTGTGGCGTTTGTGAACAGTAAAGAATATTCCATAAATTGCTGAAAGAACAAACAATCCATTTTAGAGGAAGTGCAACCTGAGTGCATCTTAGAGTCAAGGTTGGAGATAATTTGTTTCACATACTTTGAACATGTTGCCAGGAGAGATCAGTGCTTGGGAGAAAAAACATCATACTCGGAAAGTTGTAAAGTCAGAGAAATCAAAGACTATTCTCAAAAAGGACTGACACAATTACTGTAACAATGGCTTTGAGCACTGCAGTGAGGATAATGTGGAATAGGGAAAGAGTTTGGGCTGTTGTTCATATGGTCACTATGACTCATAAATGAATCAGAGGAACATAACACCAACCATTACTTTTCCTAGCATGATGTGTTTTCCACACGTCCAAAGTACGTGAGACAAAGTTTTTCTCTCTTTGCTTCTAAGGAACATACTGGTTGCACTTCTTCAGAGGTAGATTTGTTTCTTCTTTTGACAGTCCATGGGAAATACATTACATTAATATCACAATTCAAAGTCTTCGATACTGCCTTGATCTCCTTTTCTCAGTGTTCAACATCCATACAGCAATTGAAAATATTATGGTTAGGGTCAAATAGGGAGCTCTGGTGGCCTAGTGGCAAGAGGCTGTGCTGCAATACCAAAGGCATGCAGTTCAAATCCCACCAGATGCTCCACAAGAGAAAGATGAGCAATCTCCTCCCATGCAATTAACTGCCTCTGAAAACCCACTGAAGGGTTAGCAATGGTCAGTTCCAACTTGACAGTACACAACATTTATAAGGTCAAATACATCTTACATCCTGTTTTGTACATCTTACCCTTTAAGCTAACATCTCATTTTGCAGCACTTTTTAGAGGCCTTTCACAGTAGTTTTGCCCAAAGCAACAAACATCACCTTTTGATTTTTTTTAATTTAAATAAAAATTTTATTTTATAATGGTTTACTTACAAAGTTCGTATACATTGTTTTTCACACTGGATCTTTCCCTTTGCAAACATGAGGTCACTCTCCCAAGACTGGTCCCACCTTGCAACATGTCTAAAGTATGCCAGATAGAGCTTCAGAGTCCTTGCCTCCAAGGAGCAGCCTGGCTTCACCCTCTTCAGGACAAACTTGTTTGTTCTCCTAGCTGTCTATGATATATTCAATACTCTTCTCCAGCACCAAAGCTCAAAGGCATCAACCCTCCTTCTATTATCCCTAATCATTGTCCAGCTCTCTGAAGCATAGCAAGTAATGAAAAAGACCATGGCCTATATCAGGTACACTTTAGTCTCTAGACTGACATTGTTGCTCCTCAGTACCTTGGAGAGGTCTCTGATAGTAGACTTTCCCAATTCAATTTGTCTTTTTAATTTCCTGGCTGCTGGTACCACAAGTGCTGATTGTAGAGCCAAGCAAATTGAAGCTGTCAACAATCTCCTTACCATATTAAATTTTACCATATTCAAATGTTGCCTTAACAGTATTAAGTTCTAATCTGCACTTCATAAAGTAAGGTAGTAAATGATAATAAACAGAGTGCATTTTTAAAGCTTTTTTACACAGCTGTTGTATTGGTGGAGATCTGGGACAGGCTGCCACAGTGCAATAACTGGAAATGTTAGGCAGTTGCTACACAGGAGTTGAAAGTCAACACATGAAAGGAGGGTGTGTATAGTCAAAATGTCTCCTGGAATATGAAAGAAAAGGTTCATTGCAAATATCAGGACCAAAGACCTGTAAGTCAGAGGCAGCTCATTTAGAGAACAGTGTAGGGATTTGGGAGAACATTTGTTGAAGAATGTCAAAAGCCAAGCAGGCAGAGGAGGGGAGCTTGAGTGGAGAGCCTTTCTACGTAGGCAGAAGAATGCTGAACATACAGAGTAGAATATTGAAAACTTATGAACTCTCTTTTAAAGGGGTACACAATAAATAAAGGCATTCAAGGAGGATGAACTGGGCATGGAAGAACATGAAGAATATATAAGAAATAAAACCAAACAAAACCGTCATCTTGAACATATTCCAACTCATTCAACCCCATGTACTTCAGAGTAGAACTGAACTCCATTGGTTTTTCTTTTTCTTTACACTATTCATTGTGATTTGAATGGAAGGGCACAAATCATATTCTTTTCCACACTATTTATACACGCTTCTTTTGTTTCCAATTTCCATTTATGCTTCTTTTCTCCCCCTTACCTAAGGACTGCATTTCTATCTGATGTTAAGAATTACCTTATGATCACTGCCGTAGAGTCAAAATGAACTCAAAGCTGACCTTCCAATGGGTTTTTGAGAGCTTGTAAATCACACTTGAAGAGACTATTCCTCTTCCTCCTCAGAGCTGTTGGTGGATTCAAACTACCAGAAGAGGTAAGGCAGTTGTACTTCCTTTGAGTAGAAAGTACAACTCCCTATAGATTATGCCTCCAGAACTCCATAATAGTCTGTTTATTGTTACACTAGACATTGAGTCATGGGAATAACTTCAGTTCAAAGCTTAAAAAGTCAATACGGGCCATAATCTCAGGAGTTCTGCCAGTACCTATCAGACCAACAAGTCTGGTCTTCATGATTTCTTTTTCTTTTCCTTTTTTCCATATTTCTTTCTTGCACCTGAATATGTACAATCTCTTTCAGTGTGGTCAGCATTGGTAGCTTGGAACCATCTAGTTCTTCCAGTCTCAGGACCATGCAAGGTGGAGTTCATATGGTATTAACACATCCACACTATAATGTCTCAGAGACAACAGACATTCTCAATTCACACAATGAATAACAGAATGACCCTGATATGTGACCAAAATAGTAAGGCAAATTTATAGGGTCTTCAGTGGCTGAATCTTCAGAAGCAGACTGCCAGGTCCTTCTTCTGAGAGGTCTCTGTGTGGAGTCAGCTTCCAGGCTTTTGTTTGGCACTCAGTACATTTACCAGCAGCAAAAGCAAAGGCTAGAAGGAGGGAGGGTGTTAGAAACATTTAAAGGAAAATAAACTTCCTTTTGTGCAAGGTATAAAATGTTGGCCGGGGATCAGTATTGTAAACTATTTGCTCTGTAGGTAGTTTATTACAGATTAAATGGAAGACACACATTCTGTTTCCAGATTCATCTTTCCTATAATTTAAATAAGAACTCCAAACCCAAGGCTGGTGGGAATCTGTCTTGTGGGTGTTTCTTCCCTTCTGCCCCTAGCTCTCATTGTAATTATAGTTAGAATCCGCATGCAAGATGAATTCTATGGTATTTGTCATTCTTGCTCTAGATGTATGGCTTTTCTTTTTGCTTTATGATTTTTTTTAGTAAGTCCATTAAAACATGCATTGAAAAAAATTCATGGACTGCTACACCTGAAATCTATTTTATCATTATGATAATTTATCATTGGATGATTAAATAGAATAATTTTCAAAACAATATATGCATTTTGAGAGCTGTTAACCAGTTTTTATTGCAAATTAATTCTTTTCCCTTCTCTCTCAAAAATATTTTTTGCCTTTCTTATAAAAAGCTTCTGGCAGCATGGTATTTAGAGAGTTTCACTGGTAAACCAAAGGCAAGTGATTCCAATCCACCAACAGCTCTGCTGGAGAATAAAGACCTCCTCTCCTGGCATTTACAACCTCTGAAACCTGCTGGAGGTTCAGGATTTGACGACTCAGTTCTGACTCAATGACTTTGCATAAAAAGCTAACTTTTTGTAAGAGTGATCCTATACAGTATTTGTCAGTTTCTGATTTATTTCACTAGTCATAAGGTCCTCCTGATTCATTCAGTGTCTGCAGCATTTTGTGATGGTTTACTGGATTTTACAGATTACAGTCTTGGATTTTTCTTTCCCTCTTTGCAAGTATCTCAAGAAGAATTAAAAATGTCCCATACATCAATCTTAAATCTATTTATATGTAACAACTTAGTTAAAAAGCATCTAACTTTTTAATTGAGAATACATTTAGATATATTTATTAAAAATTCCTTATAGATAAAAAGAATTTTCATAGTTGTTGCAGTTATTGGGTGCTGAGGACTCCTACTGACTACATACAACAGAGCAGAATTGTCCCAATGTCTTCTTGGCTGTAATCCCCACAAAAGCAGATCCTAGTATCTTTATTCCATGGAGCTAATGGGCAGGGTGGTGGTGTTGTTCTTTGATGCCACTGAATATGATATACAGCAACCCTCTGAACAACAGATCTGAACCCTGTCTTATCCTGTGCCATCCTCACAGTTCCTAACATATTAGAGCCCATTGCCTCAGTCACTGTGTCAATCCACCTGGTTGAGGGTCTTTCTCTCCTTCATCAACCTTTCCAAGCATGATGTCCCTCTCCAAGGAACGGTGTCTCCTAACAACACACCCAAAGTATGTGAAATGAAGCTTTAACATCTTTGCCTTCAAGGAGCACTCTGTACTTTCTCCAAGACATATTTTTCTTCTGTGAGTCTGTTCAGTACTCTTCAACACCACAGCTTAAAGGCATCATTTTTTTTCTCTGTCTTACTTATTCACTGTCCAGCTTTCAAATACATATCAGGTAATCGGAAAGACCAAGACTTGAATCAGACGCACCTTAGTCCTCAAACTGGCATTATTGTTCCTTGATAATTTGAAGAGATCCCTGACCGCAGACTTTACCAGTACAAATACATACATCTCCTGATTTCCTGATTGCTGGTACCAAAGATGTTGATCATGGATCCAAGTTAGATGAAGTTGTTGACAGTTTCAATCTTTACCACATCTATCATGATGCTGCCCATCAGTCCAGTGTTAAGAATCTGTTTTCTTGCTGTTAGATGCTATCTATCCATACTGAAGGCTATGTTCTTTGATCTTCAGCAGCAACAGCCTCTACACTTTCCAATAGCAGTCAATTACTTCACTGCCAGATTCTTTTACTCCAGAGCAGGTAAATTGAAAAAAAAAAAAAATCCCGTTTACATGATACAAACACCCAAGAACTGTCTGTTTAAATTATACTTAAAATAAACTATAGTCATGGAAATATAAGCACTGTTCTCTGTATTTAGCAGAAAAGTAAGAAAATGAATTCAACACATTTATAGTTGCAAGCTTCCAATATAGGAAGAAAACATACTCAGGGACTAGAATAAAAATAGAAACCTAAGCTCCATTGGGGGAGGGGGACCAAAACCCCAAAATGAACAAAACATTATTTCCTCTACCCTTCCAGTACATGAATCATCTACTTGCTGGTTAGCAAGTGGAGAAAAAAAATACAATATACTGTCTATTGGCCTCCCACAGAATACTAGGAATTAGAAGGCAATATTTAAATGCCCACTGCTTTGCTGAACCAGATTAATATTGCAATTGCTCATCACTCTTCCTGTGCTGATTTACAAATCCCCTCATTGCCCCCCCCATTTATATTAATACCATTAATAGAAGTGCAGATGGTGAGATGACATGTCACATACCTTGCCCACATTCTAGGAGAGGCCAGCCCTTGGAGTAGGACATCATGATCAGTAAAGTAAAAGGGCAGTGAAAATGACAAAGACCCTCAAGGAGGGACTGTCATAATGGCAGCTACATGGGGTCAAACAAGCAATGAGGGAGAGGATGGTAAAGACCAGGCAAAGCATCATTCTCTTGTACAGAGGGTTGCAGTGAGTTGCAATGGACTTGACAGAATTTGAAAACAACGAACATATTAATATCATGAAGTGTTTTATTTAACAGCTAAATATCTGAAAATGAAAATAAAAACAAAGCATTGTGAATACACAAAGCTTCTTACTGGAGTGTATCGGGTTCAGCCTTGGAGATTTCACACTGACAATCCCACATAGGTGACAAAAGGGTTCTCATGTCAACATTTACTGGAAACTTACTTTCAGACATCATAACATCATAAGAAACGACTATAATGCATAAATAATTCATCAGGCACCAGTGTGCAGAGAATAGTAATGTGTGCTTCATGAAAAATTGTGAAAAACTGAAATAGCTCTTACCTGGGCAGGTTACGGTGACTCTCTAAGCCTCCATTTCCTTGTCGGTTAAACCAGTCTCTGCCCAGATAAGTCTAACTCATGGTACCTTCATGTGTGTCAAGAGGGAACTGTGAGCTATGGGGTCTTCAAGGACTGGTGATTTTATGTTAAGTGGATCACCAGGCCTTTCTTCTGCAGTATCTCTAGGTGGACTCTGTTCTCCAGCCTTTTGGTTAGCAGTCAAACTTGTGAAATGCTGTACACCTAAGGGTGGATCTCCACTCATCTTTGGCGTAATGTTTACTTCTTAGTCTCTTATTTCTGTTGGTGGTGATCACTAGTAAGTTCTTCCCAATTCACTGTGATCTTCTGTGGCAAGGCAAAGAGCCTGCTGTGTAGTACCTAATGTGTCAGGATGCAATTCAAATCCATCAGTCACTCTGCAGCAGAAAGATGGGCAGTCTTATCTTGCAAAGCTGTACAGCCTCACAGCTACGGGTGGGCTGGACCCACTCACCATTTTCATAGCAGTTAAGCAATTAACTATTACCAAATCTCCCTACTTAGACACTCCCAACCCTATGCCAAAACCAAATCCACAGCTGTTGAGTAAATTCTGACACATGGATTTCACAGCTGTTGAATCAATTCTGATTCATGGGGCTTTTGAGTCTATAAATCTTCATAGAAGCAGAATGACTCATCTTCTACTTGAAATGTGGTTGGAACTTAGAACTACCAACTCTGAGAGTAGCAGCTGAGCATTTAACTACTACTGCACCATCAGGACTCCTCAAACTCTCGAACTCATTGTCATCTATTAGGAACCGACTCATAGCTGGCTGACTCTTCATTGTGTCTCCAAAATTGTAAAGCACACAGGAAGAGAATGTTCATTTTTTGCCTGGTAGATTCAAACCACCAGAGGTGTGGTGTTTGAGTTTACAGGGCTACACTCTATGGACTGTGCTCCTATATCTAGGCACTTGAAGTTAACACTGTTTGGTCCATAAGGACTTCTCCACCTTTTTCATTGGCAATATCTTTTCTGCTATCTGTAGGGCTGTTTCTCACATCATCGCTCCTGCTTTTCGCCAGTCTCTCTTGACTTTTTCCCAACATTGCCAACAGGGAGTCCGCCTCTACAGAGCTGTGCCTTCTGACTTCTGTGCCTAGTAAATGATTATTCTCCCAAGGTCACTGAACAAAACCTGCACTTTTAATCGTGGATGCTCACTTCTGGAGGGGGACTGACCTTTAAAGCAGGCAGCCTCAGAGAGCACCTGACCCAAGCCATGAAATTCTGAATCATTAACAATTTAAAGCAGAATAGAAATTTAACCAAGTTAGACAACCTGTAATAGCTTTTGTGACTGGGACCATTAAGGCCATTTTGGTATAGTTTGGGCCACACTAATGGCTGTGAAGAGAAGGTACCTGAAAACAAGTGGACTGATTCAGCCTTTCTATTTCCGTATTAAAAGCCACTTGGAAGTCCGATGTGTCTTTTAAGGTTGATAATATTTTTCCACATCAATCCATTCTAATTTGTTAAATAGTAACCTCTAAAGTCTACTGGAGGGGGTTGGGGAATACCTTTACACATTGACAACAAACTCAAGTATAAAGAACAGAAGACCCTGTCTTAGAAATGGAAAAGTATCCCCCAACTCACATTTTGGATGCCTTTCAAATGCCCAAGGACTAAACAAGTAAACACACGAGTAATGTGGACTGAGGTTAGGCAAAAGGGGAAGACTGGGATAATATGCAGAGAAGACAGACCTTCTAAAGGCTTTTCCTTTAATAACAAAACTGTCGACACTGTAGAGAGACCTAAAAACACATTTCTGCTATCAAGTTTGATGAATTATCAATGATTGTTGGTGTGAACCATTGCATCAGAACTGACCCATAACTAACTGCTCCTGCAGCAGGTTTTCACAGGCAGTATCACCTGGGGGGCAATTGCCCATCTTTCTCTTGTGGAGCAGCTGGTCGATTTGAATTACACATCTTTAAGATGGCAGTGCAGCTCCTTACAACTAGGCCCCCAGAGTTCCCAAGCCCCCTGATTTAATCCAACATTTCATTTTATCAATGAGGAAATACAGAACCCAAGGAAATTGAAGCAGATCATTTTAGGCTGCAGAAGATGCACATTTGCCAATGTGATCTCTCAAATCCTAACATAAAACTTCCATTTCTCTGAGACCACCTCCTGCATCAGTAAGGGACTTGAGGAAGTACAAGTCTGTGGAGCATTAGCTGTGTTTTCAGCTGAGTGCTAAGTTCTGTGATGAGCACAGAAATCAACTTAGGGCCTTCAACCTGAACAAATGTTAAACACCTTTTCTCTCATACATAATTTTACCTAAGCTCTTAAGGGGAGTTTAGAGTTGGAAGGAATCTCAGAGGATCATCTACTCTACCCTTTACCCTTCAAACACATACTGTTGTTATACATTTTAAAATGAGAGTCCCTGAATGTGTATGAAATTTCTTGTAAGCAGCAAAAAAATCATGTCTTCCTGTAGTTTGAGTACAAAAGATTTTCTTTGGATGAAACATTTTAACAGATGACAAAACATAATAACTATAATTAAGTGCTAAAGTACAAACTATACATGCTGAACTCATTAATGTGAAACCCCAGTGTCTGGGAGGGTCAATACAGGCTGGAATGGGTCTTAGCGCTCACTGGGAAATTCTCTAAAGATTAAAAAAAAATGCTTCAAGAGCCAAAGAATCAAACAATGGTTACCACATAACAACGCAGATTCCACAGCATTTCTAAAGGGCAAACTTAGCTCAGATAACTCTGTATTTGTGTCAAGGACATTGCCCAGGCTTTGTCACCAGGTCCACACAGCACCATAGAAACCATCCAAATTACAACAGCATCCACAGCAGAATGGAAAGACACCAGGCTGGGTTGTGAGTGAGCTGGGTGTTGGGCCACAGATTGGCCTGCAGCCACCTCTCTGCCTAGTCTGGGTTAGGACAAATGGCCAGGGATGCTGTATGACAGCACAGATGCAAGGCAGAGGGACTGAGAGGACCAAAACTCTGCTTCCAAGTCCAGCATTCCCTGATAAAATGCTGCTCTTCCTACTCAAACATACCATGAAAACACATGATTGTTCTCCTACTAGACTTAACAAATAGATTTTGCCTTCCAAATTAATCTGACTCCCCTTAATATTCTTTTATTTGCTTATTTCTATCTATTGCTTTTGAATTCTTTTTCTTTTTGTTCTGGTTAAAAAAGCATACTCACAGATAAACTTTGAACATTGTTTCATATTTTGTTATTAGGTGCCATTAAGTTGAATATCACTTGTAACTACTGTATGAACAAAAGATCTGAACACTGTTTTATCTTGTACCATCCTCACACTGCCTGACACACAAGAGCCCATTGCAGCAGTCACCATATCAATCCACATGTTGTGGGCCTTGCTCTCCTTCACTGACCCTCCTCCACCCTTCCCAGCAGCATGTCCCTCTCCAAGGAATAGCACCCTGCCCTAGCAGCATAGCAAAGCATGAGAGGCAAAGTCTCATCATTCTTGCCTCCAAAGAGCCCTCTGGCTGCACCCTCTCCAGGACATATCGGTTTGTTCTCTTGGCCGTCCATGGGATGTTCAGTGCTCTTCTCCAACACCAGACCTCAAAGGCATCAATTCTTTTTCTCATCCTTATTCACTGTCCAGCTTTCAGTTGTATAGCAAGTAATTGGAACAACTATGTCCTGAATCTTTTCAGTACTTTTCAATAAACAAAATGAAGGCGGCAATGGCAGCTTCTGCAATGTTCCTAAGAAATACATGTAATTTGTCACAAACTTAGATCTTTGTGCCTTTCTTGGTGTATCCCCTAACTACCAATTTGTGGTCTTGGTAGATTTAAGCAGGCATTTTAGATGTATAAGATGCTTTTAAAAGTTATTCTACATAATCCAACTGTTTTATAACCACATTTCCTAATTTAAAAAAAAACAAACAACAAAACCAAACCCTAAAAATTATTTAAAAGTTTAATGGTTTATATATAAATGGTCTCAAAACTTATTTGTTATTTCTACCAATATTCCTTCATTTTTGAGGCTTTAAATTTTTAAGTCATTTTCAATTAGCCAGAGCAAATATGCAGAGTGAAAGATAAACCTTGTGAGCTTTGGAACATAGTAAACACATTTTAAGTAATTTTCTAACATAGGAAAAACAAGTTTGACTGTAATATCCATGTTGTTGTTATTGTG
The DNA here is from genome assembly GCF_000299155.1 of Elephantulus edwardii. NCBI lineage: Eukaryota > Metazoa > Chordata > Mammalia > Macroscelidea > Macroscelididae > Elephantulus > Elephantulus edwardii. The sequence goes on from NW_006399899.1 coordinate 462,471, forward strand.
TACCATCGAGTCAGAACCTACCCATAGCTGACCCTCCAGTAGATTTTTCAGAGGCAGTTAATCGCATGGGAGGAGAAGCAGCTGGTGGCCTCGAACTGTGTGCATTCAGGACTGTAGCGCAGGTTCTTGCCTTTAGGCCTCAGAGCTCCATAATGTCCACAGGATTCATTTTTCCCTCAAAAATTTCAGAATGTTGCATTACCTTCTCCTTTATAACCTTTGAGATTCTTTGATCAGCACAACTTTTATTTTTTAGTAAGTTTTTCTTTCCTTTACACTTGAACTTTAGAGTGCTTTGTTGAGATGTGTCTGAGTGTGGTTGTCTTTTCATTTATTGCATCTGACTTTCAACATCCAGCTCAGAAAAAGTGTTTTTATATTGTCACTGTGTCAGTTCCAGTTGTAGTCTTTTCCTCAAGAAATCAGAGAATTTTTAATAAATTCCTATAATGTCTTCTTTGCCATCCAAAATAATTTTTATTTCTTTGATTTCCAGTCTTTTTGATTTCCTTACTCATCTTTCTTTATAACTGCCTTATAGGTTTCTTACCTTATTTATTTTGAGAAAGTACCTTTCTTATATTATTCACTTACTTGGTTTCATTATCCTCAATATGAGTTTTTTCCCTTGCTGATTTCCAAGGTAGGCTTCAGTTCTGCTATTTCTTTTCTGTCCCTGGATGACGTAAACTGTTATGCCCACAGATACTAATAAAAAAAAAAAACAACAAGGTGGTGGAATCCTCAAAAAGGAATTTGGAAGGACCAATCTGGTCATCTATCTCTAAAGGCCGTAACCAGAGAGAATTCTAAGCCGTATTCCACATGGGGATACATGAGATAGAAACTACTCTTTGAAATGATTTTTAAGGGCATTTCTTCTTTTTCCTGATGTGTTTCCTAGTTCATGTCCCTCCTTCATTATATGGCCTCTCACTTCTGCTTGATCTGTCCATAAGAATTTCCATTCTGGTGCATGGAGAAATCATACCTCATTCCCTTCTCACCTCATCTCTCTTACTGTTTGCTCTACATATCTTTTTTCCCCCCCTTGGATTATTAAATGAATCATGCCAGTAATGTGAACTTCTTCTAAGTCTTCAAGAGGATGTTCTTCTTCCTTAATTTTGGGTGTTTTTTAATTGATCCCATATTGCCTTTTTCCATACAACAAATGGACAACTCCCTCTCCAGATATGCTGCTGTTCTCAGCTCCACACACAATACCTGTAGATACCATGTGAATCCTCTGCTCAGTGTCATAGCTGAATATTTCCTTCCTGACTAGAAAGACTTTAACTTTTGACACTCTGAAAAGATGAACCCTTTAATGCATACAGATGTGTGTCTGCATATATGTCATACAAATTTTTTATATATATATTGTTTGTTTGTTGTTATGTGCCATTGAGTCATAGGCAGCCCACAGTGACCCTATATACAGCAGCTCTGAACCCTGCCCTGTTCTGAACCAGTCTAACTAATTTCAACTCACCAATCCCCATCACCCCAATTATTGTATCAATCCATCTCATTCAGAGTTTTCCTCTCTTGTACTGTCCCTCCACCCTTCCGAGCATGATAACCTTCTCTGAGAACCAGTATCTCCTGGCCATGTGACCAAAGTATGTGAGATTGAGCTTCAAATCCCAGCCTTCTAAGATGAAACTTACTTTTACCCCCTCCAAGACAGACCTATTTGCTTTCTTGGCAGTCCATGATCTGTATGCTCAAGACTTCTCCAGCACCACAATTCAAAATATTGATTCTTCTTCTGTTATCCTTAGTCATTGTCCAGCTCTCTGATGCAAAGCAAATAATTGTGAGGACCATGGCTCGGATTAGATCCACCTTAGTCTCTAGACTGACACTGTTGCTTCTCAGTACTCTTGCGAGGTCACTGACAGCAGATTTTCCCAATGCAATTTCTATTTTTCTTTTCTTTTCCTGCCTGCTTGTTGTGTTAAGAGTGCTGATTGAGGAGCTGAGCAAGCTATAATTGTCAATAACCTCAGTCTCTTCTCTATCCATTATGGTGCTGCCAATTGGCTGAGTGGTGAGAATCTTTGTCTTCTTTATGTTAAGCTTTAATCCATTTTGAAGACTACAGTCCTTGAACTTCTGCAGTAAGTAGTTCAGGTCTTCTTCAATTTTGGCAAGCAAGGTTCTGTCATCTGCATAACATAGGTGGTTGATGAGTCTTCCTCCAATCCTGATTCCACAATCCTCCTTACAAAGCCCTGCTTCCCAAATTATCTGTTCTGCTGTTCTACATATAGATTGAAAAGATATGGAGAAAGGAAGCATCCCTGACACACTCCTTTCCTAATTCTGAACCATGCACTGTTTCACTGCTCTGTTTTGAAGACTGTTTCCTGGTCCAAGTCTACATTTCGCATAAGCACAATCAAGTGTTCTGAGATTCTGTATTCCTCAAGGTTAGCCACAATCTGTTGCGATCCACACAAAGGCCTTTGCATAGTATTTGCTTTCTGCCAAGATCCACCTGACAATGGCAATAATGTCTCTAGTGCTATGGCCTCTTATAAACTATGTATGTATGTACATATGTGCGCGCACACACACACACACCCCATTTACATAGAGAGCTCTGGAGGCTTAGTGGTAAGGAATTACACTGCAAATCCAAAGATACTCAGTTCAAATACAACAGCTTATCTGTGGTAGAGAGAAGTTCTGACTTGATAGCACAGAACACAACCACCACAATATATGGGGTTGTTGCACTGATAACCTAAAGGTGGCACTCTTTTCGGGGTTCAAAATTTGAAATTTACCAGAGGTTCCATGTGAGAAAGAGGAGCATTTTAGAGCTTAAACATGTTGAAGGGTCAGCTGTGAGTCAGTTCTGACTTGAGAGCAATTAGTTTTCATAAGATGTTTAAATAGTGCAGTATTCAATATGTATTGCATGCCGATATCAGGAAAACAAAAATCCTCATCACTAGGCCAATAGGCAACATCATGATAAACAGAGAAACAAATTGAAACTGTCAATGACTTCATTTTATTTGGATCAGTATACTAGGAGCCAGGAAATCAAGAGACATATTTCACTGGGTAAGACTGTAGTCAGGGACATCTGAAAATTATTATGGAGTAATTAAGGCATATGTGAATCAGGCCACAGTCTTTTCAGTCACCTGCTATACATCTAAGAGCTAGACAATGACTAAGGGTGACAAAAGAATAACCTATGTCTTTGAGCTGCAATATTGAAGAATAGTGCTTAATAGCCCATGAACTATCTAAGGAACAAATAGTATGTCTTGGAGTAGGTACAACCATAATGCCTCATAGTTGCAAAGATGACAAAGCATACTTTAGGCATGTTGCCAGGGGACGTTATCCTTTGAAGAGGGACATCAAGCTTGAGAAGGTGGAGAAGCAGTGAAAGAGAGGAAGACTCTTGACCAGGTAAGTTGATACAGTGACTGTAGCAATGGGCTTAAGTGTGTCAGAGATTGTGAGGATGGCATGGAATAGGACAATGTTCAGATTTGTTGTTCTATTTGACAACACCTAACAACAACAACATGCAATATATAAATGTATGTGCATTTATCATCTATCTATCTAGTCATCCATCTATCAGTCAGAACCAACTCTTAGGTGACCCTACAGTGAGTTGTGTGTGTGTGTACACATAAATATATACTGTTGTTCTTGTGTGCTGTCAAGTCAAAACCAACTGATAGCTGATCCTTCAGTGGATTTTCAGAGACAGTAAATCACCCAGGAGGAGACTGCCCATCCTTCTCCTGCTGGATTAGAACCACATGCCTTTAGGATAAACATACATCCATTCAAAAAGTCAGTGTGAACAATGCCCTTTTTTTACATACTTAATATCTTCTCATCATATTCACTATCTCCTCCCTCTTCTGTGCTAGAGATAATCTATTGTCAAATTATGCTCAAATAGATAGTTCTTTTTATGAGTGTTATGCTCAAGGATGACACAGAATTGGGCAAGGTTTCATTCTGTTTCATAGGGTTTCTATTACTTGGAGCCGAATTGACAGCCTAACAAGAAGATACTTAAGGAAACCTTTTTTTTTTTTTAAATTATTAATTGGGATTGCCAATGGCTTCATGGGATAGTTTGGGTGTAAAGTGTAAAGATTTTGTTTTTCCTTGGAATTTCCCTGGAAATTCAAACATTCCTCTGAATGTCTCAGTGAATCCAGTAAAATTTGATTCATATTACTTTGAAATTCTGTTCTTTCATTTTCCTCCTTTTGACTAACACCCCACCCTGTTCTCCAGTATGCTTGGCTATTTACATCTTTATGACATTCCTCCTCTTTATTTGGGAACTATTTTTCCCAAGCTTCTTGTTGTTGTTGCTATGTGCCTTCAATTTACCTTCAGTCAATAGTGACCCTGTACACAAGATCTTGGAATCGGGCCCTAACCTGCTGAGCCAGTATCACTGTTTCTGACACAACTACACCTATTACCCTTCCTAGAAGAGTCATCTTAAACATTATATCCCATTTCTGGATCAACTACTTTTTTTTTAGCTTACAGCATTTAACTAGCGGATAAATAGTCATTCTTGTAATTCACAATAGTCATATTCTGTAGAGTCTTTCAAATTCTACATTCAGAGTAATTTTAAAATCAAGATCACTTGACTTCTGCTGCTCATGTACATAATGAAAACCTAAACTTTTTCATCATATTGTGCATACAGAAGTCTATAAACAACTATAAAGTGCCAGGAGTGTTGATTAGTGAACTTGAAAAAAAATGTAGTGAGCAGGGGAATTCTCAAAGATAAACTCTGAAAATAACTTGCACCTAGTATATCTTTTTCTCTGAATCTGTTCTTTAAGGGAGAAAAAGAGCTGAGAAGCAGGGTGACTCAAACGTCCTATCCACAGAGAAGAGGAATAGCTTCACTTTTCGGTTGTCACAAACCTGGATTTTGCATCCAGGACAAATATAGAAGGTCAAGTAACTCCTAGTGAAGAAAAGGAGATTCTTCTATTCCTGATAAGCTAGTAATTTTAATAAAGTAAACTTTTATAAGTAAACTTTCTAACTTGAATTGTAAAATTTAAATTTAAATTGCACATTTAAAGTTTCATGGTAAAGCTTTGAAAAGTTTGGTAAAAAGACTGTCATTTCCAGTTTTTGATGGTATAATTCTTTCTAATTCTCTGATTTACCTTAGATATTATAGTAAACAATCAGAGTCAATTGCCATTTCTAATCCAGAAGTCCCATTTTTACATCTTTCCTTTGCAGCTAAGGGAATTTTGATGGCTTCGTGGTTAGGAGCTATACTATCATCCCAAAGCATGTGGTTTGCATCTACCAGCTGTTCCATGGGAAGAAGATGGATTATTCTCTTAGGTGGTTTACAACTTCTGAAAACCTGCTGGAAGATCAGCTATGAGTCCGTTCTAACTTGATAATACTTAACAACACTGCAGATGTGGGAAACTTTAAAGGAAAAACTTACTGCTATCAAGTGAAACCAACTCAGATTACCTTTAATTGGGTTTATGAGGTTATAAATAGCACAGAAGGAGTCTGTCCATCTTTCTTCCTTAGAGGTGTGGGTGAATTCAAACTGCCAGAGAAGCACATTCTTTGCATTATCAGTGCAACTTCCCACAGGCTATGTCACCAGAGTTCTTTTGGAGATAAAAGATATTTGAGAAATAATTTGGTTTTGTAGACCTTTGCAACTCCATTTTTTCCATGATACCCCGAGGAGAAAAGGTGAGTGCCCAATAGTGTGTGCCCAGATGGGGCAGCTCCTGGCAAAGGCCAGATTCTAACTTGTGTATTATGACTTTTACACTGATGAGTATACACAGGGCTTTGGTGAGAAAATGATAATAACTATTTAGAAAAAGTTACCACGTCTGTGTGTACTTTGTTTTAACAATCCTTAGGGAAAAGGAGGAGTGACTGTCATTACTCTTGAAACACTGTCCTGTCACCAACAATAGCCAGCCTCTGTTTCTTATCGTCTAAAATGAGCAAAAACCCCACAGAGGCAAGGAAGGCTGACTTCATCCACATTAGGGGAAATGACCTTCCTCTAGTGTGCATACAAGACTGAAAAGGTACTGAACCTTTACAGAGCCTTTGAAAGTCACGCACATACTGAATTGCTCCTTTTCCAACTGCTTTCGGCTAACTGCAACCTAGAGACGGACCAAAGGTTTTTCAATTCAAACAATTGCCAGATACTCTTCCTTCCAACTATGCACAGCCCCCAGAGCCAATTTTGCAAAGCATCACATTCTTTCTAAATATTCCATGGATTTCATTATGCATTTAAAAAAATGTAGCCCTGCAGCTAATAATAAGAGAAGAACGAAAAACATGTTCCTTTTGAATTGGTTCTATAATACTGGCTGTTAATGAACCTTGGAGAAATATAGTTAGGAAGAGCACTTTTTAGATTCCAAATTCACATTCACTGACCATCCTGAAGCAAAAGTCACTCTAAAGTCAAAAGGTTCCCCAGGCTTCTGCTGTTGCAGACACAGTATAACTTATCATTAAACCCAGTTCAGTGAGACGGAGCTGTGACAGCCTTCCCAGCATGCCCTTTTCTCACACACTGCATGAAGTTCCTTCTCATTCTGTTGCCCTCCCTTCTCTACTCAACAACTCTTAGCCCTTGGACAGCAGACTTGGCCTCCAAAATAATCAAAATCCTTTTCCTGGTCACAGCACTGCTTCGGATGGCCATGTGGCTCCATTGAGACCAGTGAGATTGATGGCAAGTTTTGCTGGGTTCTTTTGGGAAATGTCTTCTGAAAGAGTTCCTGAGCTACTTCCTCCCTTAATCAAACAAGATCACAGAAGAGAAAGAGAGACAAATGGACCACTTTCTTGGCCTCTATCTACATGTTAAATTTATTAGGGATACAATAAGGGAAGAAACAAAGTTCAGTCACTCATTAACTGTAAAAGTACAATTTTAAAGATAATTTCTTCTATATATTGTATTTGGAAGCTCCAGAGGCCACTCTTCCACTCTGCACATCACCCTTTGACAATGTGCTGTATGAAGTAACCTGGGTTTGCTGGGATGCTGAACCTTGTGCCATGGGAGTATCGAATACCATAATGGTTTCCCATTGTTGACAGTGTTTGGTGGAGTTCCCCAGTTATACAACAGGTTTGGAAGAGGAGTGGCATCCACTTCCTAAACCACATGCCTCAGAAAAACCTATGAACTTGAAGAAATGACAATAGATATGGAAAGGCATGAGATCTTTTCTTCATAGAGTCGCTATGAGTTTTGCTCAATTTGACGACAATCAACAACAAGAACAACAACAGAGGCCTAGTGACTAAGGAATTAGGCTACTAACCTTAAGGCAAGCAATTAATATCTACCAGATGCTCCATAGGAGAAAGGTGGAAAATCTTCTCTCGGGTGATTTATAGCTGCTGAAAGCCCACTAGAGGTCAGCCATGCCAGTGTCAACTCGATGGCACGTAACTATTTACATTATATTCCCTGTAGCACTATTTGCAACAGACAAAAATGTAGAAACAACCAAAACGCCTATTAACAGGTGACACTAGATAAACAAAAAATGGTATAAACACATAAATGAATATTACTCAGCCATAAAGAGAAATGAACACCTGAATGCATGCCCCAACAAAGAGAAACCTTCAACACATTTTGATGAATCAAGTCAGTCATTCATAAAATGAAAAATGTTCTATGATCGCTCTTATGCTAAATAAGGAACTCACGTAGTCTGGTCTCTAGAGACTTGCATTGCTAACTCAAAGACTGCCTCTGTGGTGGTTGGAACCCACCAGAGTGACTCCACGTAAAAGATGAGCCATATCTTTCCTTGTGTTTATTTAAAGCTTCAAAAGCCTGCTACAAGGGCAGCTCTGAGTTGGCTCTAACTTGACAGCAATGGGAGCTTTTTAAATATATATATATATGAAACAAGCAAATATATTACCCACTCTCATTGAGTTGATTCAGACTAATGGTGACTCTTGATTGGATTTCTCAGGCTATGTATCTTTACAGAGGAGACTGCCTATTTCCCCCCTGAAGAGCACCTGGTAGATTCAAACTGGCGACACTTCACTTAGCAGTCCAATATTTTCTACACTGTGCCACAAGATGTCTTTCAGGTTGATATAAAGAAATAACAAGTATTAATGGTTAACAAAGGTGGGATGGAGGGATGATGAGGGTGTATCTGGCTCAAGGCTATTGAGTTTAAGTTAGCTGTGGTAGAATAATTTGAAAAAAGTTGTCAAGAATGGTTGCACAACTTGAAGAATGTAGTCAGTGTTACTAAATTATACACACAGAAACTGTCAAATTGTCAGTGGGTTTGTTGGGCTTTTTTAATTTTATATACACAAATTCCTTAGAATTAAACATGGTTTTCAACAGACTTCTTGAAAAGGGAACAAACTTCACAGAGTAAGAGAAACTAGCTCAGAACACGGTAAAGTTATCCTTCTTCTCATGAAAAGAAATCCTGAAAAACATCAAGAAATTAAAAAAATAATAGCTATCCTTTTTTTGACACTCAGCTAATCAATGTAATTTGACTGTCATTCAAAAAGCCTAAAAAAGCCTGTTACTTCATAAGAAGTATTGAGAACATCCCCAAATCATATTTCTAGTTATTTTCAGCTTTCAGTCAAAGCCAGAGTATTCTTATACAATGCTTGCATTCCATTTTCAAAATATGAAATAGAAGTTACAGACATAAACATGGACTCTCATGACAAAAGGAATAAATCAGAGAAAAATGTAATAAATAATTTTAGAATTATGTGAGTTTATTTAGCATTAAAGAGAAAGCTAGACCTGTAAATTGAAATCTAATGTTTGGAGGTCAACAGTAAAAAGGTCATTATTTGCATGAAAAAAAGTACAATGTGCAATTAATTGAAATTAATTATCCTTATATAAATTTCATAAACAACATAGATCTGAATTTTCTACTATTGCAGCTTTAATTTAGCTAATAAAACTAAAACATTAAAGCTTGTTTTATAATAATACCTTGTTGTATCTTTGGTCTAAGTTTACAGAGCAACTCAGATTTCTATTTGACCATTTCTCAACAAACTGTTCAGTGACATTACTTAACATTTGTATATTGTGCTAGCATTCTCCAAGTTTTTATTGTAAGCAGAGTGAAGCTTTACCATGCAAATTAGTTTTTAATTCTCTTTGGTTTTTGTTGGTTGTTCCCCATCCTCGCCTTCATTTTCAATAGTTTCCCACTCCTTTTTCTTCTCACCCCTCACCTTTGCTATTAAGCCACTGTTGACCCTTTCTTTAGTCTCCTACAAGTGGATTTTAAGTCATGCACTGATCTTATGGGTTATATTCTTTATTTGTGCTGCTCTCTGCTGTTTCAGTAAAAGATGATTTCAGGGGATAAGCTCATTTTTAGGTTTATGGGGTGTCTCAGGAGTTCACAGTTTCAGGAAGGCCTCAGTTCTCAACTGTTGAATCTTGTTTGGCCTTTTTAATCCTTTTATTATTATTTTTTAAATAAACTGAGGAGGACTTGACGCGGTTGCTGCAGAATGTCAAAGACTGTAGCCTTCAATATGGATTGAAGCTCAACATGAAGAAAATGAAGATTCTAACCACTGGGCTGACTGGCAGCATTATAATAGACAGAGAAGAGCCTGAGATTGTTAATTGTTTTAGTTTGCTTGGCTCCACAACAAACAATCTTGGTACCAGCAGTTAGGAATTCAAAAGATAAACTGCATTCGGAAAGTCTGCTGTCAGGGACCTCTCCAGAGAACTGAAGAACAATAGTGTCAGCCTGGAGACTAAGGAGAGCCTGATCCAGGCCACAGTCTTTGCAATGCAGCAGAGGAAGACACTTGATGAGACGTACTGATTCAGTGACTAGGGTCATGAGGGTAGGTGTGTCAGAGACAATAAAGATGGCACAGGATAGAGTAGGTTTCAGGATATATAGGTTCGCTATCAGTCATAAGTGACTCGACAGTACATGACAACAACACTTAGAAATCTGAGTTTGTCTCTGCATGTTTTTCTCTTACTTTATCTAAGATCTACTCTAACAAGATCCGAATGGCTCTTGGTAACATCCAGGCATCACCTAGCTCTTCTGATCTCAAGATATCAGGCATTTCTGGTATAGAATTGTCTTCTTCCTTCAACTTTCATTTTCATTCATTTTGTTTTATTTCAGGTGAGTAAAGACCCATACTTGTGTCTCAACTGACTACTCACAGACTTTTAAGACCCCAGATATGACCGATGATATGTACAAATTTTGTGAACTATGTTATACCTGTTGACTGAGTTATTCCATGATACTATGGTCCTTAACTTTTTCACCTAGAAAATAAACCCTGTAAGATATATGTTCATGTCTGACAACTACCTGTATTTTGTGTATTTAAGTCCTATAAATTTTTATCAGAAACCCCTATCACCTATTGAAACAAATGAGGCAAAAATCATAGTTTTTAGTAACCATCTGGACAAATAAACAATTTAGGGGAAACTATAAAGATAGAAATTAGAGTCAATTATCTAAGAAATAAAGCTCCATTTTGAGGGTATTCTGTCCTTCATTTTCTCTAGAGTACCCTTTAATTAAATGCAAATAATCAGAAATAGCAATTAATTGTTGTTGTTACTGCTGCTATTCCTGATTAACTAGTGGAGCACATTTACAATACTTTACTGTTGCCGTGGACGGAGGAAAAAACTAAATGGTAAAAATTACCCTCAAATGATCCTTTATTGGAAGAGTTTTCTACATTGCCATTCCACACACTGGCTGTGAGGTTCTCAAACTCAAACTCATTGTCGTCAAGTCCAAACAGGCTCATAGCTAATCCTCCCTTGGGCTTTTAAAAATCTGCTGTTAATTGTAATCTTTACAAAAATATTTATTTTAATTCAACACCCATAAATTTTACTTCCTACCTCTCCCCTTGATGGCACATAACAGCAGCAACAACCACCTCTCCCTTCATTCACTTTGTAATTCTTTTGCTGTTCCTGATTGTTAACTGTCATATATACAATACCTAAATGTTCATTCCTTTTAGAATGTGCTTCCCCCCTTCACCTATTCTGGTCCATGTTCTCCATACCCTTTACCCCTGCTGTATCCATTCTATTGTTATGACAGTAGTCTTATGCAGTATTTGTCCTTTTGTGCCTGAGACATTGCAATTAGCATTGTGTTTTTCAGACTTATCCATGTTGTATAGTATTTCATGAGTTAATTGTTTTTCAATGCTGTGTAATATGCCGCTGTTTAGATAATGAAACTATGTACAACAGTTTCAGTATCCATTCAGAGAGATTGGAACTCTGATACACTGCTGGTGGGAATATAAAATAGAGCAACCACTAGGAGGTCAGTCAGTTGGTTTCTCAAAAAGTTGAGAATAGAAATACCATATGACTCAGCTATTTCACTACCAGGAATATACCCCAAAGAAATCAGAGTTGTAATACAAACAGATGTATGCACATCTATGTTTACTGAAGCATTATTCACAATAACAAAGAGAGATGTAAGCAGCCCAAATGTCCATCAAAAAGCAATTGGATAGAGAATCTGTAGTAAAACCATTGGCGTTTGGAGGCTGTAAAATGCTTGGAAGGGTCGAAGGACAGTGCATGGCACGTCTCTTCTGACATGACAATAGAGTTTCTTGTGACATCCCTTTCAGTTTTTTTCTTTCTCTTTGTAATAACATTTTGCTTTCTTCATGGATGATACCTGTGATGTCATCCCTCAACTAATCTGGTATTCAATCATTGGTGTTCAATGCCTCAAATCTAGTTTTGAGATTATCTTGAAATTCAGATGGAATAGGTTCAAGAACATATCTTGGTTCTCACGGACTTATTTTAATTTTTTTCATTCTCAATTTGAACTTGCACATGACTAATTGATGGTCTGACCCACAGTCTTCCCCTGACCTTGTTTTGACTACCAATATTGCACTTTCCAATGATTTCTTCCACAGATATAGTTAATTTGATTCCATCAGGTAAGGTCCATTTGTGTCTCTTAAAAAAGGTATTTGAAACCAATAAATAATTGAAAATACAAATTCTGTCATTCTATTTCCTGCCTAATTTCTATCATCAAGTCCATATTTTCCAACTACTGTTCCTTATTTATTGTTACCAACTTTTGCAATCCAGTCAGTAATTATCATTAACACATCTTGACCACATGTTTAGTCAAATTCAGACTGCAAGATTTGTTACACATTTTCAATTTCTTCCTCTGGCTCTAGATATGGGAGCATATAAGTTATATTAATGAGTCTTTATGCATATGGTTTATATCTTATCACTCACAACATTGTATTTCACTTGAACTTGACTTGACTATGAATACAACACTATTCTTCTTCTATTTTTAATTTCCAGTATTGTATAATGTATGATTATCTAAGTCAAAGTGGTCAAAGCTAGTCCATCTCATCTCACTAATGCCTAGTATGTTGATGTTCAATCATTCCATTTCATATTTTATAATTTACAGTTTTCCAGCATTTAAACTATGTAAATTCCAGGTTCCAGTTATTAAATTATATTTGTTATTAGTTTTCCTCATTTCAACTGATTTCCAACTGGGACTCTGCCACTACACTACTATAATTACCCATGTTCCACTAGTGTTCATAGGGTTTTCAGAGGCCTGTTATTAAGAAGTGGATGATCAATTCTGCTTCCTAGTCTGTCTTAATCTGGAGCTCTATTAAAATCTGTCCACCATGAGTAACCCTTCTGGCATTTGGCAAACCAGTGGCATAACTTTCAGTATTACAACAAACCACAAGTTATCACAGTACAGCAGATGGACAGACAATAGTATGTATGCCTATTTCAATGAAAGGAACAGAAGAGTTCAATTACTGATCAATGCATCTTCTGCAGAGACATTATTCATCTATCTTTAGAGGTTGGTGTGTTACTGTGAAGATGAATAGATTTTAGTGGAGCTTCCAGACTAAAGCAGACTAAGAATAAAGGTTCATTTTTAAAATTAACAGTGGGAAGTCTGTGAATCACAACAATCTGATCCATAAGCAATTATGGGATACTGTGGACTAGGCCATGTTTCTTAATGTTTTCTTGGAATTGTCATGAATATTTGGTTGTTCAAAGAGTGTCTAACAACAACAATGACCAGTTACATACATAGAGTATCTACAGAGTCCCTACATGGCAGGGAATTCTGAACTACGAGGTGCACAGCATCACACTATGTAAATCAGAAAATAGCCCTAAGAGACCAAATAACCTTTCATGAATGAAGGTGTATAGAGCAGCAATCAGAGTGCAAGTCCATTGTTCCATCCATTGTTTCATGTTCTTAACCTACAAATTGAGTTCCTATAACAAAAACTCTCCAAAGGTGTTCTTTCTCCCTCTTATAGGCAGTGATTATCTGCCAACTTTTTCCTCAGTGAAGCTTTCTGCTCTTAATCTCCCATAGCTTTTCCAACAGTGGCTCCAGGTCCTTTTTTTCAACTCTAAAGAAAAATTCTCACCACTTCAGAAACACATATTGATACCCACGACTAAAGGAAGTCATACGCAATGCCACAATGTCACCTCTCTATCTACTTCCTCCAGGGGACATCTCATAACCAATAATACTGCAAACAGTATCACCAACTCAGGTTATTATAGCATACTCTATAAGATTACTTTAAGTCAATTAAGTAATAATGTGTACATAAAAAATATTGGAGCAACTGTAATTCTTACAGCAATGACAACTTGTAGCAACACCCTAGTTAAAGATGCTTTAACAATTCTATTAGTCATTATTTTAAAAGTCAGTTTATGACATCATGGTGAATTTTAGTGAGTGAATCTGCTCTTTGCAAAGCAATTCTCCACGTGTTTGAGCTGATAATAATAGCTAGTCCTTACTGGGCTGCTTACCATACTTTTACTTCCTCCTAACAGCTAATCTTTAGCACAGAACTGCAAAGCAGCTAGTATTGATCCCACTACCATAAATGAGTAAAGAGAGGTTCAACGAAAGTATGCCAATATCATAATATCATCTAGTTCATCACAAGCAGAGCTGAGGTTTGAATCTAGACATGTCTCTTAAAAAACCTCCAAAACCACATTGTTTTTAAACCTCAGTGTCTTCGTGATGCCTGAGCTCGCACCATGGCTTCAGAACAACACTGGACAATGAGAGTGACAGACAAGAAATAGATTGAAAGCTGGAAAGTCTAGATTGAGAGGCTCGGCGGCAGTGTAATGAAGTCTATGGTTGTGCAGCATTTTAATCTCTCTAGATTCAGTAATTCTTCCAATAGGAGAGAAGAGAATCAATAAGATCTATTAGAAAACACAAAGAAAAGAAAATTTCTCAATAAACAATGTAGAAAGCATAGCCCCCAATGGAAAGAAGACATATTCATTCTAACGTTTAAGTCCTAATTTGTAAGCATAGCTCCAGGTGGAAATAAGATGCATTTATCTTAATGTGTAGAAATGGGCATGTATTAGAAATACTGCAGACTATTGGCATTCATCATATGCTTAGTGGTTAAGTCCTTGAGCCCTGAAAAAAAAAAGTCACAAGCTGAGAACTGAGTGCTCTGGGGAATAAAGACAATGACGTCTCAGATGGAGAAGGTGTATGAAGGAGTTCTGAGTTCAGACGGCCTTTGTACCCAAGCTCTTTCACTGTAAACTTCAAAAAGGACCTTATTTTTTCCTCCAAGTCTAAATTTCCTCTTCTGTAGCAAGGTAGTAATTATAGAAGCTATCTCTTAGGGTTGTTTTATAAGGATTACATGACACACCTGTGACATGCCCAATATCCTGCCTATCGCATAGTAAATTCTAGAAACGCACCAAGGAGCTCTGGCAGCGTAGTATATTATGAACTGATAAACAAAGGGTCAGTGGTTGGAATCTACCAGTTGTTCTGCAGGAAGAAGATGATGCCCTCTCCCTAAAAGATCTGCAGTGTTAGCAATCCAGTGGATAATCAGTATGAGTTGGAACTGACTGGACGGAAGGGTTTGGTTTTGGCTCTTAGGTATGTATTAACCTGTGAATTACAATACTCCATTTGGAAATTCTGTGCTCAACTTACCTATGAGCAGCCAGATAGCATTTTGTGCCAAGATAAGACAAGACTTGTTACATCCCAGCTTCATCTTCCCAATGTAGACTGTGGTAGTACGAACTAGGTGCAGGGCCTTAGGCTCTGTGTTTATCCTTAGAGGGGAGGTTGCCACGTGACCAATTGTCCCTTAGAGAAAGCTATGATCACCTCCAGTCCTCATTTCTTTTCTGTTTGTCATTTTTGTTTCTAGCTTCTCCTTCTTCCCCCGCCCCCCAAGCTGACAAGTGTTATGTAAGTGCATTCTACTTGCAATATATTCAATCACTGAGGGTAAGGAAGAAAAGTGAGGCTCCACTGGCATCTCTCAGCTTCCTCTCTTATCACTTGCTGTTCCACTGCTTCCATCTCCACCCCAGCCCACCCCAGCCCACTCCAGGGAAACATTTACTGTCAGATTTTCTAGGGATCCACCAATAACTAAATTTCAGTTTTGCTTTTTTCATGCAGTTTCCACTTTTAATATCTGTACAATCATCTTGTCTTGAAAGCTTTTTCTTTTATTTTATTCTTGAACCTCTGTATATTCTTGTAAATTTTTGTATATTGTTGGGAATCCAATGCCACAGTAGAACTGCACAACATCTTGTATTCAGTGGTCACTTTGTAAAAAATAGATTGCCAGATCTTTCTACTGAGGGGTCTGAAGGTGAACTTGAACTTATAAATTTTTAGTTAGTGATAGTAATTGTACCCTATTCATAACAGTGGCATTTTTACATTTGTTTGAACATGTAATTCATTCCTATCTTTCCTGTTAGACCACAAGCTCCATGGAGGAGGAGCTGCATTTATTTTTGTTTATTGTTGTACTCTCAGCACCTAGTTCAGTGCCTCTCACATATAAAGTGCTCTGTGAACATTCCGGGGAGAAAAATATGACCATGATTCATTAATTAAACAAATCACCAAATCATAAATACAGTAACAGAAGAGTTGAACCAAGTCGAACACAATTCATAGTGACCCTATGAACAAAAGGCCTGAAGCCTTTCTATAACTATTGTCATTTATCAAAGTTCATAGATTTTCCAGAGGCATGTTGTTTAGGAAGTGGATGCCACTCCTGCTTCTAGAAAATTGTTTAAAAAACAAGCAAACAAATCACACTCACCCATACCCACACAAAGTCAGAAGTACAAGATTCTTCACTAGTGAATGAATTGATGAGCCTTCACTGTTCTTGATACTTTCCATGCCAAAATTTTAAATGCAGGTTTCAGTGAGAGTATAGAAAATTGCTACCATGAATTCTAAGTGCATTTATTCTCTTATACCAGAATTTTCTATGTAAGGGACAAATTTGGTTTAACACAATGAATGGCCAAGCAACCCACATGACCATGTTCCTATCTTTGAACTTTAGGAATAGTGTTCTCTTTTTAAAAGAAAGTTTTGTAATTAAGACATTAACAAAAAAGGAAAATATTTCTTTAATACTATGAGTTAGGTGTACTGATGACCAAAATGCTTTGATATGAGTCAATTCAAATTTTCTATCTAGCAAATGAGTTAGACTGTGCTGAGTCTTTTACTGTATACCCCAAAGACGGCAGCTCATTCAGCTGCTTGAGTCTACAAAAGCAAATGCTGCCCACTTCTACTGCCCACTGTTCATTCTTATTTAATCTAAAGCTGGGAGGTTGACTGTGCTACTTATTAAGGACAAGACCTTAAGCAGGTCACTGAGTCTTGGCTGCACTTTTGATCAACAGAGTAAAATTAAATTACCCTTGCCATGCCTCTCATGGGGCTGCTTGTAAAGAATCACATAGCATAGCAGATGTGAAAGACTTTATAAGGTATGACGAAACTTTACAAGTATAAGGCACATGATGAATGTAGACTAGGGATATTTTTTTTTCTCTTGTTGTGTCTCTTAGAATATAGTATAGAAATCTTAAAAGTTCCTGTCAAAATAAAATGATGATTCTGCAAAGACAATGTCAGATTAGGGTTCATAGTTGAAAAGGGAAATAAACTTACTGCCACCAAGTTGGTCCTAACTTACAGCAACCCTGTCAGAGTAGAACTTCCTCAAAGGGTCCAAGGATATAAATCTTCATGTAAACAGAGTTTCCTCACCATTCACTATTGGGAGTGGCTGGTAGGTTCAAACCAACAAGCTTTCAGTCAGCAGCTGAGTGCTTAACCACCATGCCACCAGAACGTGTATATTACTCAATGTTCTATCGATTTCTTTTCCACTGAAAAATACCTGAAATGATCTCAAGTTTTACCTAATATTTCATTCTTCTGACAATAAACATTTTTGCAGCATCAACAATTGGCCAAGTAAGTATTAAGAGATGGTAATGGACTCTCCGGGGAGTTATGGAGAATGGTTTAGTGGTAAGGAACTGTATTGCCAATGCAAAGGTACATGGTTCAAATACACCAGCTGCTCTAAGGGAGAAAGATGGGCAATTAACTCCTGTCTGATGTACGACCTCTGAAAACTCACTAGAGGGCTGTTTCCAATTCTATGGTACACAACAGCAACTTTCTCTCCAATTAACAAAGTGACTTCATAATTCAAAGCCGCTCAATGTACATATCTAGACACACATTGAAGTTAGAAAGTTTCTCTTACAATAAGAAGTCTGCTGTCTTATTGAAGAATCTTCTATAACTCCTTACTTATCAAAGTAGTAAGAAGTTACATTACTTATATGTGTCTTAGTAAAGGCAGAAAAGTAATTTAAAAAGGGACCAAATGAAATTTTGGCACATGCTATATTCCAAATGTAGCTTGAAAACACAGGGATTTTACATTAAGTGAAATTAGCTGGAGCTGCATTGCCAACCTAACATATGCAGTTTGACGTCTGTGCTGCAGGAGATAAATGGTCAGTCTCTTTCTAATGTCTCTGAAAACCTGCTGGAGGGTTAGTGATGGGTTGGTTCTGACTCAATGCTACTCAACACCACCACCATTAACGGTCAATGTTCAGGTTTATTGTTCATAGGGTCACTATGAGTCATACTCTTAAGGCACATAAAAACACCATCATCACTAATGGAGCTCTGGTGGCCTAGGGGTAAGAAGCTGTGCTGAAATCCTGAAGGCACAGGGTTAGAATCCACCAGCTGCTCCACGGGAGAAGAATGGGCAATATCCTCTGGTGTGATTAACTGCCTCTGAAAACCTGCTAGTATGTCAATTATGAGTCAGTTTCAATTCTTGGTACACTACAACCAACACTCATTAAAGAGTGAAGAGTTAAGGTTAAAAATACAAAGCATGCATATAAAAAAACAACAGGTCATTTGGCATATTAGATTTCAGTCTTGCAAAATACAGTGTAACAAATATACATAATAATATACACACTCAAACATATGCATGCACCGCTCGTTTATTAACTCTCATCGATGTCAGGTCTGAGCCAACTCAGAGCTGCCCTTCCAGAGGATTCTCAGGGGCTGTAAATTGTGAGAATATTGCCCATCTTTCTTCCAAGGATCTGAACCACCTTTCTTGTGTTAGAAGTGTAAGGAGGAAACAAAATGATCCCCTATCATTCATCACAAGTCAGAGTTTATGGAAGGACATGTTAATCAGATATAGGAACTATTCAAGTAGTGAAGGGCCCAACACATTAATCATTCAAATTATATACTTTCACATGTTGAATGAAAAAATTCCAATTTCTTCCTCCTCCTTACAACAGTGGTGAGAGGGTCAGAGGTCCACCTTGGTTCACAGAGGCAAGACAAATTCACTCACATTGTCACCACGTTCCCAGTCAGAGAATGGGACTTTGGAAACTGCACAGAGTTCCTGCAAACCTAGTTCTTTGGAGTCATCTCTCCAACCCATCATGGGACATTAGCTTCTCCTTCATCTTTCTGTTAAATCAAACTCTTTTCCTCAAGTTCTTTTTCTGTTGTTGGGGTTTGATTTTTGTTTGATTCTTTAATCTAATATCACATCTTTAGGTCTTTGTAAGTACTTAGGGCACTGAAATAAAAAAAAAATAAAAATAAACTAAAACTCCACAATTACTGGTCTGTAGAAGATAATGGAATAATGGGATTTTTTTTTTTAATTCGAAGGTATTGACTGCTTAGCCTACCCTCTGAGATCTGAGATAGGACAGTAGCTTCTAAACCAGAGCTGTGACAGAATCTTTTGCGATGATGTATTGTATATCAATACTGTTCAAGATAGTAGTCATGACTTTCATGTGGCTACTGAACATTAGTTATATGGCCAGTACGACGAAGGAATGGAATTTTACATTCCATTTCAATTCCATATTGGACAGTTTTAGACAGGGCAGTCACAGCCACACTCTAAGTCCCAAATCTGAATTTAGGACTTTCAAGTAGCTCAACTATTGTGAAACACCTCAAAATTCGCAGTGGTATTTCCCACGGTTTGAAGAATCTAAGCCCCTCATTTGCTGTGGAAGGAACTGACCTTCAAGTTCTCTGTGGTAACATGCCTCTTGAGATTTGGAATTTCTCCCCTAAAATTACTTCCCGCCTCAGTAAAAGTGACAAGAGCTCTGAAACGTAGTGGTAACCTGAAGTTTCTGACAGTTATTCAGAGCTCACAGACAAACAGTCACACAGAACTAAACACCCAATGTGTGAACAGCTGTGTAGGACGGATGGAGATAGAAATATTTCTAAGGAGAGTTGCCTAACATGCCTCTTGGGTTTTTTGTGATTTTGGGGGGGTTTTTTTGGTCAATTTTAAGTCCATGATAGACCTCTTATTGGGTGCATGAAATACTAATAAAGGGTAAAAATGCATATGTATTAATTGAATCAGAGGGTAAAGTTGCACGATAATTTGAGTGAATTAAAGTATCTCAGTTAGACCTCAAAAGAACACCCCTAACTACAATACCTTTTCTAGAACTATGTATTTGTTGTCTTCCAATAAGCTCTGAACCCATCCGCCACCAGGCTTCAATCACATTGTTCTTGTTTCTTTAAAGGTCTCTCAAAAATACATTATCCATTTAATAAGACTCAACTCAAAAAGTAGCCCACAACCTTCTAGCTACAACTGATTTCTTCTTCTAGACTTCCTTAAAATGTTTTGGAAAATATTAAAACATCCTATGTGCTCTTTTTACCCCTTTTCATAAATTATGAGAGCTTTTTGTTGTTGTTGTTAGTATCTAGTCGGCATTCATAGCTGACCCTCCAGCAGGTTTTCAGAGGCAGTAATCACACAGGAGAATTGTCTTTATTTTCCCATAGAGAAGCTGGTGGATTCGAATCTTCTGCCTTCAGGATTGCAGTACAGATTCTTATCACTAGGCCACTAAAACTTACAAACCCTCATATCCACACACAACAGACAGAAGGCTTAAAAACTGTGGACTGAGTTGGAGCTAAATAAATTGTATCGACATTTAGAAATCTTGACTTGTCATTTTTGCAGCAGTTACATTGACCAAAATCATCCTCAAAGATTGACAAGCTTGCAAGTGGATGAAACACAGGAAGCTTCAGAGCAGGTGGGACGTTACTTGTCCATATCTTTGACTAATCATTGGAAAACATTGAATTTTAGTCTCTGTCTTTGCTTTATATTTTGTGTTTTTATCCCATTGCACTGCAACTTTAATCCTGTCTTTTAAAATAAACACCATTGTGGCAATTTTTCAGGTTGATGAATTTGATAGAATGGATTGAAAGTGATGACATAAAGTCATAGAATGAGAGATGGAAGCATGACGTTCTCAATATAAAGAAGTCTTTCCAAGTCCCAAGTCTTCAAGCATAGCTGATGTTAGCATTGAGCGGATGCTTCTCATTCACACAATATTTTCATTAGCAGTGTTAAATGAATGAAAAATACAACTACAGCCAATAATGTAATTTTCTCTCATTTGCTGAACAAATCAGTGTATTAACTATGATGAAGTCTCCTGCTTCTAATCTGTTTCACACTCCATCATTACCCTTCTCTCTGCATGCAATTAAAATGTAGCAAGAAGCTGATACACAAGAGGGAGTGTCTGTATTAAAAATACCTTTTCATAATAAAATTTAAGCACTCATCTCATTTATGATCTGTCTACCTTAATAAATCAACTATTACTTCATTTAAAAAGCCATATAAAGCTCTATTAATCCATCTTTCTAAATTGTAATTTAAAGTGACTGCGTATTCATAATTTTTTCCCATTCATTTAGTCAATAAATATGTTCTAAGTGTCTGATTAAGAAAAAACTTAAAAGTTGTGGACACCAAGATGAATCGTTTAAGGCTTTTGTCTTTGGAAGTTCAAATCCTAGAAGGGGAGACAAGATAAGAAATGAACACAGCACTGTTAGTGCCCCAGCTGCTGGCACCAGCGATAAGAGGCTGCAGAGGAAGGATTTCAGAGAATGAGAGAAGAGGAACGCTCCTAACTGCTAGTGCAGATGATCAAATGTGTGTAGCTGGTTAAAAGGATTTTTAAGTGAACTCAGACCCTTCCCGTTAGAGTGCCAAAACAGCTGCCCTAAGAGGAGGATTCTGAGCCCCTTGTGACTTTGTCCTCCCACACTGCAGCGCATTTGTCCAAGGCCATGTATGGGGAATTCAAGCAAACTACTATCTGATGCGCAAAAGCATCTGGACCAATGCAGATGCTTCTCTGGGATCTGATCTAGGTGTTAACAATTAGAGGGTCCATGAAAATGAAGTAAAACCTCAATGCACTGAGTTAATATAATAGTAACAACAATGTGCTCAAATCCTGAAGATGGCTGATGATCAATCAGTTGGGAAGATTTTCCTCTGTTCTGCATAAGCGAACCATATGTCAGCCTGTCGAGTTGGAACCAACTCATAACTGACCCACAGGCAGGTTTTCAGAGTCAGTTAATCTCACAGGAGGAGACTGCTCATCCTTCTCCTGTGGAGTGGCTGGTGCCCAGCCCACACAATGGCAACCAATGACAGTAACAGACCAAGCTACTGAGACAGGCAGTGTCCTGAGGAGGACTAAGGACAGCATATAAAGGTCAAAGTTAGATGCAAGCTGAAGGTGCAAACATGTAAAAATGGAGCACAGCGGTTGTGTTGCCAATTCAAAGGCAGGCAATGCAAATCCACCAGCTGCTCTGGGGAATGAGGACTCTCCTGGGAGATTTGCAGCCTGTGAAAACCTGTTGAAGAGTCAGTCAGCTGTGAGTCATTTCAGACTTGATAGCAAGCAGAGTTACAGCAAGAATGCTGAGAGATACACAAAAGTGAGTCATCCAAAGTGATACAGATGCCATCTGGTCCTGGAAATCAAGGTGCAGGGCATCCCTAACATGACTTCAGTTTCTATGAAACTCACTCCGCAAGTCTCTGAAATCCCTTGCAATCCCCCTCTTTTCCTGGTCCTTGCATACACTCACTTCCCTCTATCTGAAATCGTTTGACTGGGACCACAGTTCCCCGAGTCTCCTCCAAATAGAGGATGAGCTAGTGTCTTGAGTTATGGAAGATAATGGCCCTTCTCCCTGGCTGTTAGTGTTTTACAATATGTCCAATTTACAAGTATTAGAATGCCTTCCTCTGACCCTGAATGGATCTTTATCTTATTTTAAGGTAAATAAATCATGTTGTAGACATTGCACTGAACAAATTCAATTTGTCTTCATGAAAAATAGCACTTGGGAAATGGACAGAATGATGCACTGATGAAGAACTCAGCTCCCGAGCCAGCTCCTCTATGACCTGATTCCTCTCACTGCTCTGCAACTATATGACCTTGGGTAAGTTTATGTACTTTTCTCAGAAACACTTAACTATAGACCATGGATACTACTCAGGTTATACAAAATACATACACACACATATACATGTGTGTGGGTGTGTAGATCAAATAAAATAAATGTGCGTATCTATATCTATAAATATAACAAAGTGTGTGTGTGTGTGTGTATATATATATATATATATAGTTGTTTTTATGTGCCATTAAGTTGCCTGTCACTCATAGCGACCGTGTGTACAAGAGCCCTAAACCCTGCTCTATCATGTACCAATCTCACTGTCTCTGACACACCTACCCTCATAATCCCAGTCACTGAATCAATATGTCTCATCGAGGATCTTCCTCTCTTGCACTATCACTACATACAATACAAAAGTTGAAATTTCAGCCATCCTTAAACATCTATTTCAGAGGAGTCTGGTGACCTATTGGTTAACGAGTTGCACTACAAACCCAAAGACAGGCAGTTTGAATCCACAAGCTGCTTCTGGGAAGAAAAATGAACCACCTCTTCCTGTGTGACTTTTGTTGTTGTTAGATGCTGCCAAGTTGAGTGCAGCTCATAGAGACCCTATGAACTAAAGATCAGAACCCTGTTATATCCTGCACCATTCTCACCCTTCCTGACACACAAGAGCCCACTGTGCAGTCACTGCATCAATCCACCCAGTTGAAGGTCTTCCTCTCCTTCTTTGACCCTCCACCCTTCCCAATATCATGTTCCTCTCCAAGAAATAGCCCCTTCTAGCAACATGCCTCAAATATATGAGGTGAAGCCTCATCATTCTTGCCTCCAAAGAGCACTCTGGCTGTACCCTCTCTAAGACATATTGGTTTATTCCTTTGGACGTTCATGAGATGTTCATTGTTCTTCTACACCACCACAGCTCAAAGGTGTCAATTCTTCGTCTATCATCCTTATTCATTGTCCAGCTCTCAGATGCATAGTTAACAACTGGAGAAACTATAGCCTGAATCAGATACACCTTAGTCCTCAAACTGACATCATACCTTTTCAATAATTTGGAGGGGTCACTAACTGCCAATATTTCCAGTGCAATGCAACTCCTTATTTCCTGGCTGCTGGTGCCAAGGAGGTTAACTGTGGATCCAAGCAAGATGAAGCTGTTGACAGTTTCAATCTCCTCTCAATCCACTATGATGTTGCCTATGTTCCAGGAGTGACTGACACCCTATGAAAAAGCCACTGCAAGGACAGCTACATGTCAATTCCACCTTGAAAGTTATGAGTTTGAGGGTTTTGAAACATACTTCCCAGTGACACTAAGGACATTCACCATTATCCAATTAAAAAAAAAAACACACCACAACTTTCTAAACATAAATGGAATTCCCATTAAGCAATATTTATTAATCCTTCCTGACTGATAGTTTCTCATATACTCTATAATCAATATGTGTTTTCTAATTCTAGAGATCTCAATGAGATTCTACGGTATTTCCCCTTTGGCATGGACCTTATTTCACTGTTTCCTATTTTCAAGGTTCAACTATGCTTCATGTTTCAAAACTTATTTTTTGGTTGTTGTTGATTGTCACTTTATGGATACATCATATTTTGTTTATTTCTTCATCAATCAAAAGACACCTGACTTATTCTACCTTTTGGGTATTGTGAATAAAGCTGCAATGATAATTAACGTATCTATTTGTGTTCTTTGTGCTCGCTGAATTTTTATATCATGTAAGGTATGATGGAAATGCATTGCATGTGTTCATTAACCAACCAGAAAGTAATTTATTCTATATTCACAAACTCAACAGCACTTAACAACAACTTAAAGAGAAATCTGTTGGCCTAATGGATAGAAAAATTACGCTACCAAGCCAAAGGTGCATGATTTCAATCTGCAGCCCTCAGGCCTGGTTTTAATTGTTTTTGGTCAAACATTTTTCTAAGTGGGATAGCACTGGTCTGTCCATTTGCTGTACAGAGGTAACTCCTGGTTGCTGCGATGCTAAACATAGTGACACTGATGTGTCAAATGTGATAGTGGTTACCCATGTTGGACAGTGTTTGGTGGAGCTTCCCAAGTAAAACAAGCTTGGAAGCAGGAGTGGCATCCACCTCTGAAATAGCTTGCCTCCAGAAACTCTATGAATGGAGAAATGATGAAAGTTATACAATCATTCAGGTCTTTAATTCATAGGGTAGCTATGAGTCATCTAGGACTCGATGGCACTTAACAACAACAACATTCACAAATACTCTACACGTTGGCTCCTAATGTCTGATAGTGGTCACGTCTTGATGGCAGTCACATAAGGGAAGTTTTGGGGGTCGTCTTTGATATATTACTGTGTCCCCCTGAAAAAAAAGGTATCAGTTGAACTTTTGACCAAGAAGGGTGCAGGCCTGCTTAAGGGTGTGTCCTTTTTTTTTTTTAATTTTAATAGACATTTACAGAGGCTTTGGATTTCCATTCATTCATTGCTGAACTTTTCTCCCTGCCCACCACTCCCCACCAGCTAGCACCCTTCTCCGAAAAGAAAAAAAAAATTCCTTCATTAGTATAAAATTCCCCCATCCCTACCCCCACCCCAGTACACTTCTCTATGCAACCTTAAGGGTGTGTCTTTAAAACCTGGTAGGGCCTTCAGGCCTTCAGACTTCAGGCCAAATATATTTTAGAATGAATATTCTTTAGGTGATACAGAAATTCTTTATCTATTTCCTATACTGAATAACTTGGAGGTGCTGTGATACTGAAGACTATGCCATTGTTTGTTGTGCTGTTATGTGCCGTCAAGTCGCTTGCGACTCATAGCGATCCTATGTACAACAGCCCTAAACTCCGCTCTGTCCTGTGCCAATCGCACTGTCTCTGACACTGCCATCCCAATTATCCCAGTCAATGAAT
>NW_006399899.1:489462-491637 GCF_000299155.1 Elephantulus edwardii
GGTCGTTCTCCAGGTTTCTTGGCACAACTTGGTGAGCACGTCCAGGGCAGCATCTGTTAACTGAAATATGTCAATTGGTATACCATCTATTCCTGGAACCTTATTTTTTGCCATTTCCTTCAAAGCAGCCTGAACTTCTTTCATCACCATAGGCTCTTGCTCATATGCTGTCATGTCAAATACCATCATGGTTACCCATCATGGACAATATTTGGTGGAGCTTCCAGATTGATTCAGGTTGGGCAGAAGGAGTGGCATCCACTTCCTAAACTAGATGCCTCTGGAAACTCTATAAACTCTAATAACCTACAGAAACATTGTTAGTTATAGAACAGAATTCAGGTCCTTTGTGTAAGGGTCACTATGAGTCTTATTTGACTTGATGACACTTACACTTTGTATATCACTCTTTGTCAATGTGCTGTATGAAGTAACCTGGGTTTCCATGATGCTGACCCTTGTGTCATTGGGGTATCAAATACCATAATGGTCTCCCAATGTGGAGAATGGTTGGTGGAGCTCCCAGGTGGAAAACAGGTTTGGAAGCAACAGTGGCATCCAATTCCTAAACCACATACCTCTGGGAACACTATGAACTTGGAGAAACAACAATAGTTATAGAAAGGCATTAGGTCTTGTTCATAGAGTCACTATTCGTAGTGCTTGACTCAACATCAACACTACCACCACCACAAATGACAATGGTTTGAATTTTGTGGTCTTAACAAATGGGAAGAGACATGGTGGTTCAGTGGTAAGCTTTTGTGTTAACTTTAGGTTTGTTTTGGCAAATGCGTTCCATGCAGAGCCACTGCCACATGCTAGTTGTTATGATCCTGAATGGGTATCATCAGACTAAAACATGTTGTTGATGCTGTTATATGCTGTCAAATCACAACTAACTCATAACCAACCCTCCAGTGGAGTTTCAGAAGGTGATTGCCCTTCTTTCTGCCATTGAGCTGCTTTTAGATTCAAACTGGGTATCTTTTGGTTGGCAGTACAGCTCCTTACAAATGAGCCACCGGAGTGCCCTAAAACAATAGGAGAAAATGTTTTGCATATTACTTAAAAACCAGTGAATGAAACTCCTATGGATCATAATGATCTGGTCCACAATTGAACGTGGGGATGGGACAGGATGGTATAGCTTTTCTTTTATTTCATATGGGCTGCCATGAATTGGGGTCATGATGAGCTGAGATCAAGGCAACAGCTGAAAACATTGGTAACAATGAATGGAAACAGTACTAAATTGAAACTTAGTAGATTTATTTACTACAATAGTTATAAATAGATATAATTTACTGAGGATCAGCCATGTGCCCAGAATTGATCAAATACTTGACATCAATTTTCCAATTTGACTGGTCTATAAAAGGGCACTCTCCAATTAATAAACACACGCTGAATCCCTATTGTATGCCAAACACTGAACTGGCACTGCAAAGATAATCCCTGTGCTTGAGAAATTCTTGGGGTGATTGGGGTAATATATCTGTTTCAGAAAACCTTGCTGTCCACTTTAGCTTCATCATCTGTAAAATGAGAATGCCTGATGAGATGACTCCGAAGGTTTCTGCTTCATCCAACAATAAATGATTTTACATGTCCTGGGCTAAGAGATCATGCTGTCTATCAATAACTCCCCTAAGTCTCTTAAATTTTGTCACTTAATAACCTCTTATGCTAAATGATAGTGTAGAAAATAAATATCCACAGTAGTGGGAGAGGTCTTGGAGGCCAGGTTATTTGAATTGGGCTGCTAGATGTTGGCAGGAACAGAAGGCCCTGAGTGCTCTATCAAAAAAGCCAAGAAAGAGGCTATAATACAAAAACATTGTAATATTCAACCCTGCATGCTGAAACTGAGAAGGACCTGAAGTGCTTGCTGCAGAAGATCAAGAACTGCAGCCTTCAGTATAAACTGAAGCTCAGTATCAAGAATACAAAGATTCTCACCACTGGGCCGATTGGCAGCATTGTGATGTATAATGAAAAGATTGAGACTGTAAACAGCTTTAGTTTACTTGGCCCCACTATCATTCCTCTTAGCACCAGCAGTCAGAAAATAAAAAAAGACATACTGAATTGGGAAAGTCTGCTGTTAGAGATCTCTCCAAAGTACTGAAGAGCAATGATGTCAGTGCAGAGACTAAGATGCACCAGATACAT
>NW_006399899.1:491887-493587 GCF_000299155.1 Elephantulus edwardii
ATACTTTGGACATGTTGCAAGGAGGGACCAGTTCTTGGAGAGGGACACCATGTTTAGGATGGTGGAGTGACAGCATAGGAGAGGCAGACTGTTAATGAAATGGATTGATTTAGTGATTGAGGTAATATGGGTAGGTGTGTCAGAGACAATGATATTGGCACAGGATAGAGCAGTGTTTAGGGATGTTGTGCAGAGTTGCTATGAGTCACAGGTGACTCAATGGAATATAACAAAAACAACATACAAATTACAATAATGCAATGTTTGTCACAAAATGAACCTGCAATAAATGCCAAAAGTAAAAATAATCACTTTTAAAAACACAATCTATATACCAATCAATGTTCTTTATTATAATTGCTATTATAGTTAAGTGTTATGAAGTGGGTTCCAGCTAATAGTAACACTATAAACAGAAGCAAACACCACTCAATCTTGTGCCATTCTCACAATCATTGCTATTTTTAAACACTGTTGAGCATTAATTGTTGCTATAATTGTAGCCACCTTGTAGATGCCCACTTCAGAATTCTCATTTTTTCACTCTTATTTATCAAAGATTACATTCTTCTCCAGGACCTGTTCCCTCCTGAAAACATGTTCAAAGTACTTACAGAGAGCTCTGAACAACAGAGGAAAACTCTGTCCAGTCTAGGTACTGCTACTGCATCTGCTATCATATGCAGGTTGTAAAAATTTCCAAAGATCATACAGTGATTGGCAGAACCCAAATTTAAACCTGGGCCATCTATCTCCAGTATAAGCTGTTGCCAATGCCAATTTTATTATTATGTTTAGTTTTTGTAGTAACAGCCAAAGGAAAAAAACAGAAGGTAAAGTCAAACTCAAAAAATTCATTCCCATCAAGTTGTTACTGACTCAAAGCTAACCTTCTGGATTGCCAAGTCCTCAAACACACATTTCGATGATATCATTTTCTTGGTTAATTAATATACAGGAGGTTTGATTATCAAGTCAGCTTTCCCCAAATCTCAAACTTTTGAATAATCCAATTATATGAAATAATCACTCTTTCCTCTTGATAATATTCTTGTAAAATGACTAACTGATACTCCATTGATTTCTTTATCACCTTTGACCAATTTTTTTGGAGAAAAAATGGAGATAGCTTCTGTAATATTAGTCATTGACATCAACCCAAAGCACATTCATTTCTGAAGGCTATAAATTTGAAGGGAGAAAACTGCCCTCCTTTCTCCCACAGAATCACTGATAGATTTGAACTACCAGAGAAGTGTCACCTTTGGATTCATGATACAACTTCCTACAGAATACACCACCACGGAAATGTTGTTGTTGTTGTTAGGTGCCGTCAAGTCAACTACAACTCATAGTGTCCTCATGAATAACGGTGTTCTTAAGAACCTTTGTCTAATGTGTGTCATCCTCATTATGTGTGAGCGCATTGTTTTGTTTTGTTTTGTTTTAATAATTTCAAAGAACATTTACAGAAAATTTGGATTTCCATTCATTCATTGCTGCACTTCCCTACCCGCCCAGCCCTCTGCCCCCATCCCCCAGTTTGCTCCTCTCTTTCAAAACTAAAAGAAAGACTCCCTTCCTGGTACACAATCCTCCCGCACCCCTCCCACCGCCCCAAGTACATTCCACTATGCAACCTTAATTGTGGACTCTTGTGATAACCATAATACCCTATCATATATCGCTTTTAAATTATT
>NW_006399899.1:494507-501551 GCF_000299155.1 Elephantulus edwardii
CTCTAAGAGAGATGCAAATCAAAACAACTATGAGATATCATCTCACCCCAGTCAGAATAGCAAAATTTAACAGAACAGCAAGCCCATTGTTACAGTCAGTGTGTCAATTCATCTAACTGAGGATCTTCTCTTTCTTTGTTTGACTTTCCACCTTTCCTTGGATAAGGATGATGTCCTCCTCCAAGGACTAGCCCCTCCTAACAACAAGCCTAAAATATGTGAGACAAAGTTTCACTATGCGTGCTTCCAAGAAGCTCCCTAGTTGCACCTTCCATAAGATGCATTTGAAAACCCCGGGGGCAGGTCTGTTCCTTCCTATTAGAGAGTAGTTATGCGTGGGAATGGACTTGATGGCAGGAGGTTTACTTGCCACTTCAACTCATAAATATCTTGTTCAATTCTGATTTGCTAATACTTTGTTCCTTTTCAAGAATTTTGCTGTAAGTAAATTATTATTTATGAAATAAGATTTTAATTCCAAAAAAATATGATTTATACAGTGATTTAGGTGAAAAAATGTTTTGATCTTACAGAGCAAGAACAATTTTCTAACACTTCCACTCTATTTGCTCAAAAGAATTACTGTTATAAAGCAGCAACTATGGGCAATAATGGCATTATTCTCACCTTAATAGATATTTGGTTTGGTAAAGCTTCAAGAACGTTTAGCTTTGGCAATCAATTTAGTTAACTACAGGAAATGACTAATTTTTTATAGATTATTACTATAAAGTCATATTGCTCCCAAGCTCATTCATGCAGAGAGAACTGTCACTAGATAGCCATTTACATGTACTTTCACAAACACTTATTACTAAGCTTGCCAGAAGACACTCCAGAAGCCATATTTATGTAATATCACAGTTATTAAAGTTTTGAATTCTTATTTTTCATTCTCGCATCCCTGAAAAGGTGTCAGGTTCTGAAAATTAAAACCATGCCAAATAATATGCAAGCATATATTAAAAAAAAACATACCCAAAAAGTTGGCGAGGGAAACACAAGTTCCAAATGTGAGCTGACAAAAAGGCCAAGTCCTATGAACCTCCGCTTTTAACTTTCACATCAAGCATTGTTTTCCATCCTGCTGCACAAATTCTGTTGTCTCAGATTTAATATTACAACACAGATGCTTTCCGTCAAATAATGGACAAGCCTTATAAGGTGATAATACCAAGGAAAAACACATTCCTTAGAGCAATCTCAGAATAAAGTCAGGATCAATTTTGTTAGGGTGGTCTTTGCAACTGAACTATACAAATACAAACTGTCCAGTTTGCACGGTGTTCCTGAACCATCATATACAAGACACTCCTTACAGGAGTGTAAGCAAGCACGTAGGGTAAAATCTAAATCCCGCATCAACAAAGGGAATTCCTCTCTCGCTCCAAAATGAAGCAGCTTTCAATTAAGTAAAATGAGGATTATAATTCTCAAATCACTTCCAAAATCTCATCTTACTCAAATGCTTTAACTCTCTACTTTACAAAACCTTTCAGTGTTAGTACTGAAATTCAGGGGGATATTTAGTATTTCTAATAGCTCCCATATTTCTTCATGCAATTTTGACTCAAGGTTCTTATAAGATGTACAATACAGGCACATAGTTATCAAAATGGACCCCAAAAGGAAACTCTAGTCTCTGAAGAACTGAGGTTAGAAAAGTGACCGCATTAGTCAGAGAAGTCCTTTCAACCTGAGCCCCATCCTTAATCCTACTCAATCCTATGTTATCATCCATTCCGCTCATTCCACCCCACCAAGTCCCCCAATGGAGCTACAGAAACCCTCATAGTTTTACTTACAATTGTGAAGTTCATAACTTTGAGAATCCAGATGGTCATGGCCAAGTTCACCAGTATTAAAATCATCAGGAGGAGGACAAAGAAGTACAGGCATCTCTTCCGCCAGCCATAGATCCCCACTTTATATACCTGCGGCCCCTCGGAGCTGGGCATGGTGCTCCGGTGGTGCGTGTACTGTTCCTGAGGCATCTGAAATAAACAAGGTGAGAAAGAAGCACATACGTTAAACTGCTGCTAGAAGAGAGGCCAGGAGTAGGGGTACATTTAAAAAAATAACTGATAAGGAGATATGGCTGGCTGCTGTGTGTTTCCACTCTCCTGACAATGCTAAAGGTGGAGTGGGAGAAGGTTCCGGTGTAAGGGCAAGGTATACAAACTCTGCAGGTAAACCAGTGTAAATTAAAAAAGAAAAAAAACCCACAAAAATAATCAACAAAAAAAAACAACAACTAAGAACTTCTTTAAAAAGTCTGTTTCTCTGGACACAAGTGATGTCTGAATGCTCACCTTAGCCCTCTCGTTTGATATTAACCATTATCGATGATAGGTACTGATACTTCCACACATGTATACATATTAACAGGAGGAAAGGAATTCTTAGAAAGCCATTCTCCAAATGACTCTTAGAACTCCAACATATTTGGGAAAGAAAGAGTTAAAACTTCAACCCAGACGTTTGTGTATACCTGCTTCCCTTGGCAGATATCTATCTACCCACCGAGGTGGCCCCAGTGAATGTTTGAATATTCCAAGCTTCTCTTTGGAGGCAAGGATTCTGAAGCTCCCTCACATATACTTTAGGCATATAGTCTGGAGGGACCAGTCCTTAAAGATCATCATGCTTGGAAGGGTGGAGGGATGGCACAAGAGAAGATGACCTCACATGAGATGGATTGACTCAGTAACTGGGGCAATGGGGCTGGCGTGTCAGAGATGGTGAGACTGGCTCTGGATAGGGCAGAGCTATTGTACAGAGGTTCGCTATGAGTCACAAGTGACTCAGTGGCACATAACAGCAGCAGCAACATCAACTAACTCATTTATTTAGTAAACACAACCAAGGGTCAAAGTCGAGTAAGGGGTGAACATGCATTCCAAAACCTAACAAGATAACAATGGGAGGAGGGGAGGGACTGGAATAGGAAACACTAATTATAGGAGACTTACATAAATTAGAACATATGTTTTTAATCTTACTAGACAAACTCCTTCTAAAAGAAAACTTTCCCTAACTTCCACTGTTGACTCAAAGTATTTTTATCCTTCAAAGTATTTTTTATTACTAATTGGGTACCAATTAAAATCTAGACAAACATTATTTATATAAAAATTGCAAACTGAAAATTTTAAACTTAACTAAGAATGAAGCCACATAGCCTGTATCCTCAAAAATGGAAGAGAACTAAGTACTGTTAAAGGATGAGACTAAGTTGACTGAAGCAGGTACCAATGTGCTAGCAATGGGCCTTTCAACTGTGTGACATCCTTGTTATGCCATGTGATGTGACAACATGGATTGCAACTGCTTTTTTCCATTTAAGTTACTGTGAGATCTTAATTTTGGCATTTAATTTTCATTTGTCCTTCCTGGATATAGAGAACATTGCAAGAATAGAACTTGGCTCTGTTTAGGTTCTTTTTGTCACTCTGATAGGTGCTGTTGAGTTCATCTCTGACCTATGGTTATCCCATAACAGTGAGGTCAAGGCCATCATGATCCATGGAGTTTCAATTGTTATTTTTTCAAAAGTAGATGGCCATGCTTTTCTCTCTGTACAACTTAGTCTGCAAACTCCACTAAAATCTCTTCAGCATCCTAGTAACATACAAAGCTCAAGTGATAGGTATGCTCACAAGATGCGTTGGCCAATAACAAAAATTGGAACTCCCATACAAATGGTGAGAATTCTCTCAAACCACGCATACCTTCATTTTCTTCTAAAAGTTATACATGGTGTGCCAGTGACCACAGTGACTTTAGACCTTAACTTTTGGTTTTAAAATCACCTTCCTGATTAAAGGTCATCTTTCAGATGATTTAGAGTATGTGTATCTTAAGCTTTTTAAGATGATCATTAAAATGTAAACATAACAATCTAAAAAATCCTTGTGATTTCATGGTTGTGCCACCGGAATTCCATTTAACAGACTGGATTTTTTTCTTATGGTCATCTACAGTCTTCTGTGAAGTTCTGTGTGGTACCCCCCTTACTATTATTTACTGTCTAGTAAGAACTGACCCACAGTTGACACTCCAGTGGGTTTTCAGAAGCAGAAAATGGCACAGAAAGAGATTCCCCACCCTTCTCCCATGGAGCAGCTGGTGGATTCAAACTGCATGCTTAAGAAAAGCAGAATAAATCTTACGGCCCTAAATTAGCTCATACATTTAGGTGCTTGGAATCAAAAGTCTATGTGTTTCCTACTGCAAAGGGGCCCTTTAGAGTAGTGAGAGAAGATATTCACCCTGAAACCCACAGCGTCCCTTTTCAGCAGGAAGTAGCTAAGAGACTACGCCATCCCCTTTTCCTTATGACTCAGGGTGAAGTCTCTCTCAGGGAGGAGTGATAGGGAATGGCAAAGGACACACTGACAAAGAAGATTAATCAGAACTGGCTTTGACAAGCACTGTGGCACTTGGACAAGAACAAACTGGGAAGAGGGTAGAGAGAATAGTGCTACAATGAATGAATGGAAACCCAAAAACTGTAAATGTTTATGAAAATTAATAAAATATAGGGGAAAAAAAAGAATGTTGAAAAAGAAGAAAAGAAAAAAAAAAGGCTTTAAGGCATTGATCCTAAGGTTCCATGATCATCTCTTTGAAAATCATAGAATTGGTTTTAAATGAAAATAAACACCTAAAGATTTTTTATATAAATAAGAAAGTCACTTCACTTCTAAGACATCTGTAGATGTATAAGATTGCCAATGAATGACAACTTTGTCACGCTTTCATCTTCTTAGAACACATTGTTGACTTGAAGGGCCACTGTGAGTTGGTTCCATCTTAATGGAACACAGCAACAACATGGTCTAGTGGTAAAAAGCTGCAGTGCAATTCCAAAGACACACGGTTCTGATTTACCAGCTGCTCCACAGGAAAAGGATGGGCAATCACTTCCCTCCCTATTTAATGATTCTTAAAACCTACTGAAGGGTCAGCTATTGGTTGATTCTGACTATATGACACACAGCAACAATAATAACAATAACATGGTTAGAAGGCTTGTCAGACCATAACATCTCCACGACTCTGAGACCAGAAGAAACAGATGGTGTCTGGACACTGCTACCTACCGATCTAAACCAGATCAGAAAGGGAAGGCCTGGATAAATAGGAACAAGAGAATGGAAATCCAGTCTCTGTAAATTTTCATTGAAATAAAAAAGAAGAAGAAACAAGAGAGTGGAACAAAACTCATGTAAAACAATCCAGGTTCCAATGGTTATAGTAAATGGGAGGAAAACCTAGGACTATGTTTTGAACTGAACTCACAACCATGGCTTAACTTTAAGTTAACATATGCCCATACAGAATTCTCAGAAAAGAGGAGGAATAGAAAAGAAGGTTGGTAAGAATAGTAAACACAGGAAAGAAGTGGAAAAATATCTTGTTATTCTGTGGGGATTGCAATCAATGTCGTAACACAGAAAATGAATGTCAAATATTAAATGGGGGTGGAAATCAATCTGCTCTGCAAACTTTTCCTCCAAATTAACAAAAAAAGGAAGAATTAAAAAATATTGAATGTGGTAATTGTTGAAGGTTTTGTTGCATTTGTTTTTACAATAAGGCAGGAAAATCTGTTCATCAAAAGAGAGAGAAAGAAATAGGAAGTATAATGAGCAATTTTGTTCAAATGATTGTAATAGGAGGTCAAACATAAGACTGTGGAAACATCTGTCATCAGTAAATCTGCATTGGAGGCAATATTTTATATATGCTATGATTTTCCCATCAAACATTAAAACGTGTTGAATTGATAATGTAAGAAGAGAGACAATCTCAAAACCACGAAGAGGACATTGAAGTTGCAGGATCTTCACTCACGCATGATTCTCCAAGACCCTGGAAGGAGAGGAAACCTTGGTGGTGTGCAAAAGGTGTGAACTTTTTGTCAAGTTGAAACAAGCTGTGTTAACTACAACTAGCTAGGAGCCCATCTTTTTATTTTCTGATCTCCCCTCGAGTTGAATGTCTTTGGAGTATCTGCACGTGTGTCTTGAGTTGAATGTCTTTGGAGTATCTGCATGTGTGTTTGAAGCCCAGTTAAAAGGGTCCACATAGTTCTGGTGTGAGGAAATCTATTTACATGGTTTGCAGTCACTTTCATATTTGTTCCGTTTCCATAAAGGCGCCTCTGACTCATGTTGACTGCGTAAGTTACAGAACAAAATTTTTTCCAGTACTGTACTCTCACACTGTACATGGCCATTGTTGTGCCCACTTCATTCTGAGTATTATCCAATCTAGGAGGCTGAACTTCTGGAACTATAAACTCACATTCTCTGCCTTTAAGTGTTTCTGACTCATAGCAACTCACCAGAGCACAGTGCTGATAACAATGGGAAAAGATGCTCATTCTGCTTCTGAGGCTCCCTAGTGGATTCAAGCTGCCAGAGACATGCAGCCTTTGACTTAGCCATGGAACTTGCTATAGCCTATGGCCACCAGACAGACAACACACTTTTGGAAAACCCATAGGAATTGCACTGGCTAAATTTCTGAAGTAGCTGTTCAGGCTTTCCTTTCTAGACTAACTTAGCCTGGAAGCTCTGCTGAGACTCGCCTACCTGGAGTTACTTGAAACACCAGTGGCATAGTTTCCAGCATCATGGCAACCCACAAGCCACTAGGGTATAAAATTGATTTATGGAGTGTGTAATATTGATTTTTGTTGTGTAGTTGACTGTGGAGCCAAGCAAACTAAAGTTGTGAAAACCTCAATCTCTTCACGATCCATCCTGATGCTGCCAATTGGTCCAGCGGTAAGAATCTTTGTATTCTTGATATTGAGGCTAAATCCATATTGAAGGCTACAGTCCTTGACCCTCTGCAGCAAGTGCTTCAGGTCCTCCTCAGTTTCAGCTAGCAGGGTTGTGCCATCTGCATAATACAGACTGTTGATAGATCTTCCACCAATCCTGAAGCCACATTTCTCCTCAGATAGCCCAGCCCCCCAAATAATCTGTTCTGCATACAGTTTGAAAAATTTTGGTGGTGCTGGAGAAGAGT
>NW_006399899.1:501651-540615 GCF_000299155.1 Elephantulus edwardii
AGACAGCACAGGAGGGGAAGACCCTCTATGAGATGGATTGATTCGGTGACTGGGGTAATCGGGATGGGTGTGTCAGAGGCAGTGCGGTTGGCACAGGATAGAGGAGGGTTTAGGGCTGTTGTGCATAGGGTCGCTATGAGTCGGAAACGACTCGACGGCACATAACAACAACACAACAAATTTTAACTTAATTTGTGCTCTTACTCATTATTTTTCGTAATTTAGGCTTCCTTAATTCTTTACATTTCAAGTGTTTGTTGCTGTTAGCTTCCCTCAAGTTTACCAAGACTCAGAGAGACCCCAGGAACAACAGATGCCCTGTGGCATCCTCACAATGTCCATCACACCACTTTGCAGACACTGTCAGTCCATCTCATTGAGGGTATTCCTCTCTTTAATTGACCCTCCATCATTTCTACTACATCTTTCTCCAAGGACTGGAGTTTCCTGACAGCATTTCCAGAGTATGTGGTGGTGTTATTTATTGTTATGTGTTGCCAAGTTGCTTGCAACCCATAGAGACGCTATGCACAGCAGCTCTGAAGCCTGTCCTGTCATGAGCTAGTCTCACTAATTGCAACACACCAACTCCCACAGCCATAGTTATTGTATCAATCCATCTCATCTGGGGTCTTCCTTTCCTGCACTGTTCCTCCATCCTTCGAAGAACAATGTCCTTCTACAAAGGCTGGTCCCTCCTGGCCACGTGCCCAAAGTACGTGAGATGGAGCTTCAAAATCTTAGCCTCCAAGGAGAAACTCTGTTTCACCCTTCCAAAATAGACCTGTTTGTTTTCTTTGAGGTCCATGGTATGTTCAAGATTCTTCCCCAGCACCACAACTCAAAGGCATTGGTTCTTCCTCTGTCATCCTTAGTCATTGTCCAGCTTTCTGATGCATAATAATAGCAAAGACCATGGCCTGGATTAGGTGCATCTGAGTCTCTAGACTCACATCGTTTCTCAGTACAAGTGGAGCAGTACATTGACAGAGAAGCAGGGTTTAGAAGAGGTCA
The DNA here is from genome assembly GCF_000299155.1 of Elephantulus edwardii. NCBI lineage: Eukaryota > Metazoa > Chordata > Mammalia > Macroscelidea > Macroscelididae > Elephantulus > Elephantulus edwardii. The sequence goes on from NW_006399899.1 coordinate 502,666, forward strand.
TGGCACTAGAGACATTATTGCCAGTGTCAGATAGATCTTGTCAGAAAGCACAGAGTACCAAAGGAATGTCTATCTGTGTTTCAGACTGTGCAGAGGCATTTAACTATGTGGATTACAACAAATTGTGGCTAACCTTGAGGAAAATGGGAATCCCAGAACACTTGATTGCGCTCATGTGAAATCTATACTTGGACCAGGAAGCAGTCCTCAGAACACAGCAGGGAAACACTGCATGGTTCAAAATCAGGAACGGAGTGTGTCAGGGATACATACTGTCTCCATATCTTTTCAATCTATATGCAGAACAAACAGATCATCCAGGGGACTGGGCTTTATGAGGAGGAATGTGGTATGAGGAAGACTCATCAACTACCTACATTATGCAGGTGACACAATCTTGTTTGCTGGAACTGAGGAGTACTTGAAGTGCTTGCTGCGTAAGGTCAAGAACAGTAGTCTTCAATATGGACTGAAGCTCATGTGAGACAAAGTTTTATCATCCTTGCCTCTAAGGAGCAACCAGCTGCACTTGCCCCAAGGCAGATAGATATATTTGTTCTTTTTGGCAATCCATAGTATATTCAATACTCTTCACCAACACGAAAATGCAAAGGCATCAAATCTTCTCTATCTTCTTTATTAATTGTTCGCCATTGATAAGCACATGAAACAACTGAAAACATCATGACACCAACAACAACTCTGAAAACAGCAGTCCCAGAGCTATGCTTTTGAAACCTAAATCTAAGCCCAACATGTGCACATATCCCGGGTCCCTCACCCATCTTCCTACCTTCCATCTGTCTAAACACACACACTAGTTCCTCCTCATTTTGGCTTCTCTCTTTCTCTAAGAAATTTATTTTCCATTCTCCTTTATTGGGCAATGAAATTAATGCTGTACTCTTTGTAACCTTTAGTACCTTGGCTTTTCCATGAATAGATATCTTTCTTGACAGGATTTTCATTTGCTTTCATTGACTTCGCTCCAGATGTTTTCTGTTTTGCTCTTCTTTATGCTCACTGCTTCCAGATCCAGCACTAGAAATTTCATGGTTTTAGTGAAACTCAACTCAAACTCATTGCCACTGATTCACTTCCGACTCAGAGAGAGACCCTCCCCCATGTTTCTGAGGCTGTAAACCACAAGGTGAAGAGACTGTCGCAGTGGGACCAGTGTGTTTGAATCGCTGGAGAAGTACAGACTTTGGGTTACAAGTATAACTTGTTACAGAGCATGCCAAAGAGCTCCCAGTGTGTTTAGGAGTCTAGTAAAATGGACCATTCAAATCACCAGAGATGATCTCGGTTAAAATTTCAAGGTGCTTTTCTTAATGCCCATTTTTCTTAGACCCCTTGGAACTTGCAGCAATATCAGTCTCCCCTCTCACAAGTGGAAACTTAGCCCTTGGAGATTTAGAGCATTGCAGGCCATGATTCCTTTTAAGTCTCTCTGGATGCTATTTGTCTTTCCCAGCTCTCCTTTTTTGTTGCTTTCCTCCAAGTCCATGTGATGAGTCAGTGCTGTTTTTCTTTCACCTCAAAGTCAACATTCAGCACCATGCTTTCACTTCGTATTTCTCTGGAGATAAAACTCACTGCCTCAATTACAAGTCTGATCATCAATTTGAGTTATCGAATGAATTTTGACTCATATACTCATTCAGCTAATAATTGATGGCTATCGACATGATAATGTTAGGTAGCACTTCAAGATATTTTAAGCAATAAGAGCTAGTAAGCCCCTGGCTTTATAAAGCTCAGTGTTGGGACAGATAGCAGATAGTTCGTGGACAAAAAGCTAAGTAAACTGTGCTAAGTGCCTAGATCCAAATATGTCTGGTGATGTGAAAGAGCATCTCAGGATGGTACTTTCTATAGAATGACTAAGACAGACTTCTCAGAGAATGTTACATTTAAGTTGAAACATGAAGGATGAAAAGATACTAGGTGAAGTCTGGGATAAAAATGTGTCTTGCACACATGGAAGACTCAAGAGCAAAAACTCCAGTGTGGACAAGATCAGCTTGAGAGGCTTAAAAAAAGTGGAGGGGAGACAAGCATTAGATGAAGTTGGAAAAGTTAGCTAGACACAGATGAAGCAGGGTGTTGGAAACCATAAGTAGGTTTGATATAATTGAAAAGATATTGAAAAGCATGGCAAAACCTGAAACAGAGTGGTAACCTGATTTCTAATTTTGGAAAGAACAGAGCAGTGCAAAAATCACGATGTGTACTGACTAAATATTTGCTATTGGATGATGATTGCCAACATATTTCCCTGCCAGCATACCAATAATGCACTCAAAACACTCCCAACAATTGAATAATTCAATAAAATTACTTTCAAACAGTATAGAATATCATTCAGGAGTGGTATTTACATCTCTACGGTACCAAGAGCATGTGAATTTAAAAAAAAGTGTATATATACAAAGAAACCCTCTTTTGAGAATCACAAGAGTATATTTTCCTCCCATCTTTAGGAATGTACTTATTATTCTACAGTATTTTATTGCCACAGTAGTTCATCAGCACATATCAACTCTGTGAATGTAGCTTAAGCTGGGCTAAGTATTACAAACTTCTTTGAATTCTAATAATACATAAACAGTGGTACCTATGTATTAAGTAGTCATGAAAGAGCTTTGGTGCAATATTTTGTAACCAGTTGCATTAACAGCCCCAAGGTCAAGTTTCTCTGATTATTTGAATCCACTAGAATCCTTTCAGGAAAAAGATAAGCTTTCTCCTCCCATGCACTTTATAGTCTCAGAAACCAATCAATGGAGGGTCAGCGATGCGGTACAACTGACTCTACTGCAATGAATTATGAGGAGAATAGTCAAGAGTCACCTAACATCCATGATATATCCCGTAAAATGTAAGCAAACCAATAAACAATAGAAAGGGGGTGAAAGTTCTATGATTTGGGTGTGAACATCATGCAGCATAGAGAGACAGTTCCAGGATGACAAAAAAGTGCCACATCTAAATCTGATTTTAAGTAGAATTTGGACACAAATCATCACAGTTAAGCGTAGTTTAGTATCTAATGCCAGCTAGCCAGACATTTGTTTTAGTGTACAGTACATATCTCTGCATAGAAATACTAAAGAAACAAATTCACTTAAGCATCTTTAATGGAGCCATGCAGTATAATATTGTGATGTACATTCTAAAGCTATTGTTAGGTACTGTTGAATGGAGTACTACTACTAATAGTGAACCAATGAAGTATTACCTGTCTATTATTACTAATCAATGTATATGTCCATACTTTTTTTTTTTATGTCCATACTTTTAACAATAGATTTACATGCTTTGGGATGACTTAGGTATATGCAGTGGGATAATGTCCCAACAGACATTAATCTGCACATGAATACATTTAGTCAATCAATGAATGAATAAAATCAACCCCATACTGAATTCAAAAGCATATTTTCCAGCAATAAGAGTGGGAAGATCAATAGTAAAGGAATGAAAACTTGTAGAACTTATCTACTTCTCCAAAGGTATACAAAATTAACTGATGTCAAGTGGTACAAAGATTAAGCACTCAGCTACTAACCCAGAGGTCAGAGGTTTGAAACCTCTGGGAGGGGGGTTGAGTGGGGGAATTTAAAGATTACCTATCTATTCAATAAATATTAACAGGTGAATCTACTCTATTGGTTTTGTCATGTGCCATGGAGTCACTTGCGACTCACAGCAACCCTATGTACAAGAGCCCTGAATGCCGTTCTATCCTGTGCCAACCTAGCCATCTCAAACACAGTCATTCCCACCACTCAAGTCACAGAATCAATCCATCTCATCAAAGGTCTTCCTCTCCTGAGCTGCCCTTCCACTCTGCCAAACATGATGTCCCTCTCCAAGGACCAGTCTCTCCTTGTAACATGCCCAAAGTATGTCAGACGAAGCTTCAGAATCCTTGACTCCAAGGAGCATTCTGGCTTCTCCAAGACAAACCAGTTTGTTCTCCTATCAGTCCATGGTATATTCAACACTCTTCTCCAGCACCACAACTCAAAGGTATCAATTTTCTTTCTATCAGCCCTATTCACTGTCCAACTCTCTGATGCTTAGCACATAATTGCAAAGACTATAGCCTGAATCAGGCACACCTTAGTCTCCAGCCTGATGTCATTGCTCTTCAGTACTCTTGAGAGGTCCCTCACAGCTGCCTTTCCCAATGCAATTCATCTCTTGATTTTCTGGCTGCTGTTACTTGATCTGTACAATCTAAACCAGGTAACCTCAGAGGAGGGGGGGGCAGGGGCACTAGCCAGCCTGTACCTGATGCCATTGCCAGAAAAAGAGTTTTGGGTACTTGGGCCTGTGGCCCTTGGGCCAAGAAATTTTGCATCAGCACCCATTAACCCATGAGAAGGCAATCTTAGAGTAGAAGTTTAAGAACAAAGACTTTTTCTCAGAACCTTCCAGGAAAAGAAGTTGTACATTACAGTTGTACTTAACAAGTTTAAATTGAAGTCATATTGGCTACATCATAAGAGACTGACAACAGCACGATATGTTCAGAATCACAGAAATCCTGATGGCTTGAGACTTAGGCCATCACATCAGGGACTAGTCAATGGGAAACAGGTGTTGAATGCTGTAGGCAAAAGAAGGAAGGAATGGTGGTGCAGTAAGGAAAGGGTGGATAAAAAAAAAAACCAAAACAAAGCAAAACAAAAAACCCCAAACAAAACAACAACAACATGTTGTGGTCAGCGAGGGTGGTCAGCACATTGAATCTATTGGTCATTTTTATAACTGGGCAAATGTCTTTAATCTGCTGTTTTCTATGGAAGGCTTGTCTGTCAGATACAATTATATATATTTAAAGAATGAGATAGACTAGGAAAAAGGATTGGCCATCCTCTTCTGACATGACAGGCCTTCAAAAACCCTAGGTACAATAGAGCACACTAAAACTATCATTTGGACTCTGTTATATAGGGTCAGAAAAAGTAGAAATAAGTTGATGGTTTCTGACAGCAGAAAAGAATCTTAAGACCAACACAGACTAGACATCTTGATGAGACTATATTCAGTGCCCATCTTTTTATAAAAAGATTGAGCTCACTTAAAAATCATTTGCTACACACACACACACACGAAATATAACAGTATCACCTACAGAACAAGAACAGGAAAACTTGCAGATGCTTTCTCATTAGATGCTGTTAGATGTCATGGAATCCACTATGACTCACAGGGACTCTATGGATGACAGATCTGAACCTGCGCCATCCTTGTGATCCCGGATACACTCCAGTCTGTTATTACTCTGTGTCCAAGCATTCTGTTGTAGTTCTTCCTCTCTTTCTCTGACCCTCTGTCTTTACCATATGTCTTTAGATAATGTGGACAAACCATTAGGACAATTCCACAAGTTAATAATCATTCATAAACATCTTCTAATTAAATAACTGACAAGTATAACTGATGTAGAGTCTACAAAGAAGGTAATTGTGCATGGACATACACAAAATTCATCGTTTTGAAAGCTGCTACTACATGGTCTCGTACACTCAAATGTCCCTGCCTGAGATCATTAAAAAATCCAGAATCAAGAACTAACACTAATTTTAAGGTGACAATCTCAGGGGGAAGATCCACTTTTATGACTTGAATTTGTGAGAAACTTTTTTCTAGGCTGGAAGGCTCTGTTTTAGTTCTGCTAATAAAGTCATCATCAATACCTTGGTGACTTCTGTACCTATAGAACTTACTTCAAAAATTCTTCAAAGAATATAAATTGCAAAAGGTCTCTACTTTCAGATCCCATGTTAACTATGGCACTGTACAAGGATATCTAAGCTATCCAATAAGTGGCTCTTGGACTTACAACTCTTGCTCCATTAATTTTGTTTTTAAGTGCTCTCAATATGACTACAACCCATAGCAACGATATGAACAATGGATCAGAACTCTGCCCCATCCTGTGTCATTGGCATTATCTCTGACATCCAGTTACAGTCCTACCCCTGTTTAAAGTCACTGTGTCTGTCCATCTCATTGAGTTCCCCTGTCCTTTTCTGACCCTCCACCTTTTCAAGCATGTAAAGTTTCCAAGAACTAGCCCTCCTAAAAATATGCCCAACTATGTGAGATGAAGTTTCTATATCCTTGTCTTCAAGATGTACCCTGGCAGCATCTTTTCCAAGACCTTTTATCCTGTTGGAAGTTCATGGGATATTCAGCACCCTTCTCTAGTATCACAAAGTCATCAATTATCCTTTTGCCATCCTTATCCATTATCAATCTTTTAGCTGCATTACAAGTAATTGAAACGATCTTGGTTTGGATCAGGTGTACCTTAGTCTTCAAAATTACATCATTGCTCCTCAACACTTTGTAAGAGGCCCCTTCTTAAGGCAATAGGTCTTCTGAATTTCTGATTTCTGGTAACAGGGGTGTTGACTATAGACACAGGTGAGATTAAATCATTGGTTGTTGTTACTGTGTTGTTATGTGCCACTGAGTCACTTGTGACTCATAGCGATTCTATGTACAACAGCTCTGAGTCCTGCTCTATCCTTGATCCACCTCATTATCTTTGACACACCTACCCTTATTACCCAGTCACTGAGTCAATCCATCTCATCCAGAGTCTTCCTCTTCTGTACTGTCCCTCCACCCTTCCAAGCATGCTGTCCCTCTCCAAGGACTTGCCCCTCCTTGCAACATGCCCAAAAGCATGTCAGATGAAGCTTCAAAATACTTTCTTTCAAATAGCAGCCTTGTTTCACCATCTCCAGGATGAACCTGCTTGTTCTCTTAGCAGTCCATGGTACATTCAATACTCTTCTCCAGCACCACAACTTAAAGGCATCATTTCTTCTATGAAGACCATGGCCTGTATCAAGTGCATCTTAGTTTCTGGACTGACATCATTGTTCTTCAGTACTCTGGAAAGGTCCCTGACAGCAGATTTACTTAATGCAAGTTGTCTTTTATTTCCTAACTGCTGGTACCAAGAGGGCTGATTGTGGAGCCAAGTAAACTAAAGCTGTTAACAATTTCAATTTCTTCACTGTCTATCATGGTAATTTATATATTTTTATCCATCTATCATGAGCTGTGGTGCTAGCAAAAGAGTATTGAATATAACATGGACTGCTAGGAGAACAAACAGGTTCATCCTAGAAAGGCTGAAACCAGGCTGCTTCTTGGAGGCAAAGATTTTGAAGCTTTGTCTGATACTTTGAATATCTTACTAGCAGGGATCAATTCTTGGAGAAGGACATCATGCTTGGGAGGGTGGAGGGACAGTGCAAGAGAGGAAGACACTTGGTGAGATAGACTGATTCAGTGACTGAGGTAATGGGTATATATGTGTCAAATACAGTAAGATTGGCACATACACGACAGAGCAGGATTTAGGGCAGTTTGTTGTACATAGAATCACTATGAGTTGCAAGCTACATGATGGCACATAACAAAAACAACAATCATGATGTTGCCTATAGGACCAGTGGTGAAGATATTTGTTTTCTTGATGTTGAGGTACAAATTATATTGAAGACCTAGTTTTTTTATCCTCTGCAGTAATTATTTTACAACCTCCTAACTTCCAACAAGTAAGCTTGTGTTATCTGCATGACTGGTAGTTGGTACGTTTTCCTCCCATTCTGTTATGCTTTTCTTCATAAAGTCCAGCTTCTCAAATGATTTTACTCAGTATACAGATTTAATAGGTATGGAGAAAGGATACAACCCGCATGCACAACTTTTCTGATTTTAAATGATGTAGTGTTTCATTGCTCTATTCAAACAATAGTTTCCTGGTCTAGGTGAAAATGTAATTTGAACACAATTAAGTTGTTGTGAAATTTCCATTTTTCTCAGTATCAGTCATAATTTGTTATGATCCACATAAGCAAAACCCTTTGCATATAGTCAATAACACACAAATAGGCATCCTTCTGGTATTTTTTGCGTTCCGCCAAGTTAATTCTAGAAGCTCCATTTTACATTCAGCTTAATGTTTAGCTACACTGAGCCACAAAGAGATGAATCTCTACTTCTTAAAGCCAAGCTTTTATCACCTTTTTTACATTTTTTTCTACATTTACAAAATTTTCTATATTTACAAAATTCAAATACAAATTTGAACAAATTCTTTCAATATCCCTCACCTTCCCATCCATCAAATTGTATAGCCCAATGATTAATCGCCCTTTCTCCCTGCACATCCACATCTCTATGCTTCTAGACTCTCTCTGGATCCTCCTGGATCCTTATGCTCATTCTAAAATAACAGTTTTATACAATATTTATCCTTATGGGACTGAGTTAGTTCACTCAGCAGAATGATCCCCAGTCCCTCCTAAGTTAAGCAATAATTTACAAAGCTATCGCTCAACTACAATTAAGTAGCCATACATTTTATATCTTATTAATGTTCATTACTAAATACGTTAACAAAATGCTACAATAAAATAAGGAGCTCTGTAGGTATAGTGTACAATATGTTGTTGTTGTTGTTGTTGTTGTTTATTGCCATCGAGTCGAGCACAGTGACCCTATGAACAAAAGGCCTGAAGTCTTTCTATAACTAGCATCATTTATCAAAGTTCATAGAGTTTCCAGAGATACGTTGTTTAGGAAGTAGACGGCACTCCTGCTAGACTACTAATCAAAAGGCCAGCAGTTCAAATCTATCAGCTATTCTGTGGGAGAAAGTGGGCAGCCTTCGCCCTTAAAGATTCACAACTGACTTATAGCTGATGTTTTAGTAGGTTTTCAGATGATGATGTAAATTATCCAGGAGGAAATTGTCCACCTTCCTTCTGTGGAGCACCTGGTGGCTTTGAATTTCCTGCCTGCAGGTTCGACTGCCTGGGAATCTCTCATAGAGAGTCATTATGAATTGGAACCGACTTCATCACAGTGAGCTTGATTTTGGTTTACTAGGAAGTGCACCTTATTGCCTCTCTTCCTTTAGACTGTCAATAGCAATAATGTAATGCTGTTGTTGTTAGGTGTCATCAAGCTGATAACACTGAGTGAGCTATGAATTACAGATATAAACCTTGCCCTAACCTGTACTGTCCTCATGATCTCACTGCATGATACACTGCAAGCTGCTGTTACAGTCACTGTGTCAAAAGAGAGGTTAGATATCATGGGGAGGAGTATATATCCTAGTTTAACATTATTTATTAGAATAACTTCCCTTCTGATTTTAGTGGTTGACTATCTCTTCTTTTAAAAAGAAAAAGATGGGTTTCTCCCCCCATTATTCAAGTAAGAAATAAATCTGGAACATAGTTACAGTATGTACATTATCAAAATCTTTGCAAGAATGCACTGTGTTTTCAGAAATTACTTTCCAAAAGCACACTTTTCCTCATTCAGTACTAACCAGATCTGACCTAGCTTGGCTTCCAAGATCAGATAAGATTGGGCACATTCAAGATGATATGGCCATAGAGGAAAGTAAACTTTTTAAATCTACCAAGTCCATCAAATTCTCAGAGAATTTTTCTTTTGGGCTGTAAAATTTAAGGGCTGTGATCAGTTCTTCTAATAAAGCAGAGTTGGGAAGAAGAAGCTATCAGCAAACATTTTACTAGTGCTTGTTTGACTCTGCTACCAAGGCTTCATAATATTTTCCTCTATAAAAGAATTTATGGGAGTGTTGATGAGTGCCTGTCTCTTTCCTCAATCATCACAGTGAAAGAAAGAAATATTAATACATGTACACTGAAGGATCTGGCCTTCAACAAAATCTCCAATCCTACTCTATTTTTCAACAGGCAAGAAACTTTTCAGTCTCCAACTAAACACTAGAATCCCCGGCTGTTAACCAAAAGATTGGTGGCTCCACCCACCAGAACCTATTTGTTGCTCCAAGAGAAAGAGATAGGGAGCCTCCTCCTGTGAAGACGTACAAAGCCTCAGAAACCCAGAGGAGGATTGCTAATGGGTTAGGCTTCACCTTGTGACAATGAATTTTGGTTATAGGTGGCAAGAACAAGAGGGTAACCAGAGATTTTAAAGGTCTTTAAGAGGGTAAGACAACATATTATACTCTCATGAAGCTTGTTTTTACTAGAAGAGAAACTGGTAAGCAATGCAATCAAAATCCTAAAGATTTGTATTATGTGACTGAAAGAAAATAGTGAACAAGAAAAAAAAAACCTAAGAGAATTCCATGGTAGAGAATACGAGGGAAACCATTTGAACATGAAAATACATAAGGCAAGATTTAAAGGGGAACAAGCTTTCTTGGCAGAGGGCGGAGCATGCTTAAGGCAAGAAATAGGGTTAGTACGACTGCATTGAATCCATTCAGAGAAGGCAAGGGGGCAGAACAGAGAGAGGGTTGTGGGCTACGTAGAGTCTAGACAGACGTACCAATAACTATGCCATTTTATTAGAAAGAAAAACCAGTGCTATAAATACAGTAAAGTCGGTTTAAAAATGTAAGCAACACAAAAGTATTTAAAAACTCACTATTGTTGAGTCAACTGTAATTCATAGCAACCCAATAGTACAGCATAACAAAAGCCCATAGGATTTCTAGGGCAGCAAATCATTATGGAAATAGATTATTTCACCTTTCTCCCTTAGCATAGTTGATACATTTGGATGAAGAGACATTTGGTTAGCATCCCAGTGCTTATTATGCCACCAGACCTCCTAGTTGCCCAAGAGAGCTCTGGTAGCCTAGTAGAAAGGAGCTGTGCTGTCAACCTGAAGGTATATAGTTCAAATGCTCAAGATGGGTAATTTCCTCCCATGTGATGTAAAACCTGTGTTTTACCTGTGATGCCTGTGAAAACTTGCTGAAGGCCCAACTAGAGGCCAGTTCTGACAAGAGTGCACCTGACAACAACAGCAACGTCAGTGACACTAATCACATTCACCACTACCTTTTTCCAGAAGTTTTTGAGCACCCCAAACAAAGACTCACTTTCTACTATGCAATACTTTCCCATTCTCCCCTCTGAAGCTCTAGTAATTTACTTTAGTCCCTTTCACATTTGCTTGTGTTGGACATTTCACATAATTAGTATTTTATAGTATATGTCCTCTTACAATGAATGAATGAAAACCCCAAATCTCTGTAAATGTTCAAGAAAATTAATAAAATTTAAAAAAAATACATCTGCTTTCTTTCACCCATCCATTTTGTACATGTATATGAATTTCTGTCATCTTTATGGAAGAGTAAGATTTCATTGTATACATGTACCAAAATGTGTTGATCCATTCATCAGTTAATGGACTGTTGGGTGTTTTCCATGCTTTGTTTGTTGTGAATAAAGTTTCAGTGGACACTACTCAATGTGTGTGTATGTGCGCGCATGTATATATATATATGAAGTATAGTTGCTTGTAATGCTGTTGTTATATGTTAAAACTTCTAATAAAAGTCACATAAATTTAAAATATATAGGTAATTTATGGTAGAAAAGAGGTAGTATAAATACGAGACTTAAGTCAGCTTTCCCTCACATTTTGTAGTGGATTTCTATTCATTTTAACTAGCCAGTACATATCTACTTCCAAGGGTCATTTTATTTCAGTCATCCATGTAAGGCATTAGTTTTGGGTTACTAAAGTCTAGCATAATTAAGGCAATGGTAATGAACTCGTTTTAGTTTTGATGAAGCAAGCATTTTTTTTCTCCTTTGTAAAGTGCTTCTAGAAAAGTAAATGTCCATTTATGTGAAATAGTTTAGGAATGACATTTTTCATTAAACAAATAGCTTTATTAATTTAAAAGTTAAATATCATTATTTTAGTTAAGAACTGGAATATGTACGTGTTTAACAATTTTTTACTAAAAAAACAAATACATGTATTCAAAATAATCAAACAGTATATGCAATCAAGAGAAAACCTTTCTCAAAAGATTACTAGCTTTTGTCTATTCATTATGAAATGTTCAACACACATACAAGGTTTCCTTCAATCCATATGTTTAATGGCCTACCTTTATGCTTTCTTTTAAAATACAAGCAAAAGCATAATAAAAATATTTTCTTAAATCTTTGTCTACCTAGTAGCACAAGAGATCATAACATAAAATGACACAGAATATAATTCATTCTCCCGTACACTTTCAAATATCCTTCTTACTGGTTTTGTGCCTTAAAGTTGTCTATGCCTCACAGCAACCCGATGACCAGGGGATCTGAACCTTGTCTCATCCCGCCCCATTCTCATCGTCTCTGAAACACTCTAGTCCAATGGGACAGCCACTGTGTTGATCCACCATGTTTAGAGTCTTCCTTTCTTTCTCTGACCTTTCCAAGCAGGATGTCATTTTTCAAGGAATGCCCCCTCTTGACAATATACCCAAAGTATGTGAGCTGAAGTATTATCACCCTTGCCTCTCGGGAGCATGCTGATTCCAGGAGTAAAGTTAAAAAACTCCTTAGGGATAAGCCCTGGTGACAAGCAGTTAAGTGCTTTGCTGCTCACCTAGTGGTCAGCAGTTTGAATCCATCAGTCACTCTGTAGGACAAAGATATGTAAAGATTGCTGATATTATTTTTCTGCACTATCAAGTCAGTTCGACTCATAGCAACTCTATTTACAACAAAGGGAAGCTCTGATCCTACATCCTCCTCCCATACTGTTGCTGTTTGTAGTTAGTTGCTATGGAATTGATCCTGATTTATGATGACTCTGTAATTGCAGAGTAGAACAGCATTCCAGAGGGTTCTCAGGGCTTTGGGAAACAGATTGCAAAATCCTACTTTTTTTTTAAAGAAAATTTTTATTTTATACTGGTTTACTTAGAGAGTTCACATACATTGTTTTTCATACTTTTAAGGTACTTCAGGGTGTGTATGAGCAGTCAGATTTTGAGTTAATAGCCCAGCATTTAACAGTTTGCACTACTCAGGGACTCCTTACAAGCCACAGTAAAAACCCACTTAAGACCTGTGAGCCACTGGAGGCCTGGGACAGGCAACTAGGTTGGGCTGTAGGGATGGATCACCCAGAGCCATCCTCTAGAGAACAGAGAATGTAAAGGTGAGAATGGGAACAGGAAAATCAGTCTTAAAGCTGCTGCTTTCACCTGCAGAGAGTGACTAACCTAGACTAGGACAGAAATGGGTGAGGATATGGAACGTAGTCTTACTCGACTCAATGGTATTTGAAAAGTAGTGTTAAAAGATTTACTACTAGATGGGGTGAGGGGTACAAAAAGGAGACAACTGGAGGAGGCCAAGGTCTGGCATAAGGAGTCAGATGTAGATGAAACAAGGTTCAGAAAGATAGGGGGAATCATCGACTCCTCACAGCTCATAGATAAAGAGAGAATGTTCTGTTACTGTCATTTTTAAATTTATACAAGAATCCCACAGGGAGGTGCCGCACAGCCCTTGGAAATTAATCTGGAATTCAAAACCAAATCTGAAGCTAGAGATGTAAATGTTTATGTTTCCAATATATGAGAGTTGCTTAAAGTCAGAAGAATGAGGCACGTGAGTGTCCTGCACTTGCAAATCCATCTCTCAGATAAGTCTAGGTGCATGTAGATCTTGCTTTATACCCCTCCCTGACTCATTGCCCTTGAGATAAAACTGACTCATAGCTGACCCATCAGTGGGTTTTTGGACACTGTAAATTGCACTGGAGATGATTTCCCATTTTTCTCCCACAGAACAGCTGGGGATTGGACTGGTGGAGAGGCACCACCTTGGGGGTAGCAGTTCAAGTCCCTGTGGACTAAGACTCCCAAGTTCTGTTTTATATTGTTATTAGGTGACATCAAGTCAAGAACAACTCAGGCAACTCTATGAACAACTGACCTGAACGCTGCCATATCCTGTGCTATCCCCACCATTTCTGACACAAAACGGTCCATTACTGAAGTCACTGTGTTAATCCAGCTCTTTGGAGGTCTCCCTTTCCTTTACTGATCCTCCCACTTTCCATAAATGATGTCCCTTTGCAATGAATAGTCTCACCTAGCCACCAGAAGTACTCTTTAGAGGAAAGAGTAATTAGGCTTTGCCTCACAAACTTTGAGCATGTTGCTAGGAGGGGCTATTCCTTGAAGAGAGACATGATGCTGGGGATGGTCAGTGAAGGTAGACCCTCTCAACTAGGTAGATTGATGCTGTGACTGCTGCAATGGGCTCTTGTGTGTCAGGAAGCGTGAGGATGGCACGGCATATTATAGAGTTCAAATCTTTTGTTCATAGGCTAAGAATCATATTTCACTCAACAGTATCCAACATCATGATCAAGAAGATACATGTCCAAAGTATGAAGGACAAAGCTTTGGAATCTTTACCTCTAAGAGCATTCTGGCTTCACTTTGTTAAAGCGTTCTCTAAAGGTACAACACCTTGTATTTAAAAATATTTATGGCTGATGAATGAGCACCTACTTTAGTATTAGTATGAAACTCAATTCTTTTCAATCTGCTCTATGCAGATGTGAAAAATCCCAGGTGAGATAGTTTCAGACAGAATTTTGTGAAACACATAAGCATAATTACCCAAGGTGGTTTCACATGCTTGGGTGCATACGTTGTTCACAACACTCTGGGAGAACGATAATATTAAAACTACATAAATAAATAAATGAGGTCCTAGGTATCCATGAAATGTTCTCAAGGTCTCTTAATTTATAACTCAATCAGGGTCTGGGTTCAAATTCAGAGCTGATATTTTTCCCCCCTTACACAAAAAGTAAAGTAAAGATTTGACATTCCCCAAGCGTGGTGTGTTCCACTTAGAATATTAAGTTAACCAAGGATACTTTTAAAAGCAGATGAACACTGCCTGACAAACATGTCTTCTCTCAAATCCTCCCATGACACTAAGACATTGTTCCAGGCAGGTAGGACTCATCACTGAGTTGCAACAAGATTCTGACTTGATGGCAGTGGTGGGAGATGGTTTTCAGAGAGAAACATAGTAATGTGAAAATTTTAAAAAAAAAAATGTCATACTTATGCCAGATGATGATGCCAGACTTCTTACTGAACTAAAATATAGCAAAGTGGGCATCAGAAATACAGGCAATGAGGAGGAAATTAGGTTCATTATAGAAATCTTGAGAGGGGTTGGCATGACAAGAAAAAAGATATTTGAGCAAAACCTTGAAGGAATGTCAAAGATTATTTAGGTTTTATCTACCTCTTTAAGTAATTTTTGACATATCAAAACCCCACAGGACAGAATGGAACTTCTCTGGGGGGTTTTCAAGGTTGTCAATCTGAATGGGAATAGGCTACCTCATCTTGGATCTGCTGGTGAATTTGTATGAATGACCTTTGAGCTACCAGCTCAATACATAATCTTCAGCATCACCAGCATTTAAGTTTTAGCTCTTTATAATGTTATTTCAGTCTGGTCCTTGATGTTACCAGTTGAGAAGCATGACATGATGTGTAAACTAAACAGCCTCAAATAGAAAAATCATTTTAAGCACCTGACCACTGTGTCAATAGTGTTTCACATGCATCTACAGCCTAATTGTTACTGGCTATGTCTTTAGCCAGCTTGCTTGGGGAAGATCTTTTCCAATAAACTTTACTCCGTTGTACAAGGCCAGTGCTTTTTAAATCCCCATAGGTGATCCCAGCCAGATACAGATATGGCAAACATGGCACAAATATTACAGGTTTATTTGTGAAACGAGGACCAACCTGTGTGATAAAATAATGAACATGATTTCAATACTTAAGATCAGAAAATAAGCTCCAATGTTTGAAAGAACATAAAGTCTAAATCCTTGCTGAACACATGAACAAACCTAGTTCAGGGAGGTGAAAGATGATACAGGCCAAACTACAAGTAACAAAACAAGTCTAATACCCTGAAAAATCAGTGTATTTCCTCACAAATTCTAGGCTTCTCTCCTTTCAACTTGAACTCCCATTTCTTATCATTTCATCAAGCTCGTTGGACATGCTCTTTGAATAATTGTTGTTGTTAGGTGCCATCAAGTTGAGTACAACACATAGTGACCCTATGAACAAAGGATCTGAACTCAAAGGATCTGCACCATCCTCACACTTAACACACAAGAGCCCATTGCAGCAGTCATCATGTCAATCCACCTGATTGAGAGACTTCCTCTCCTTCACCGACCCTCCACTCTTTCCAGCATCATGTCCTTCTCCAAGGAATAGCTCCTCTTAGCAACATGCCCAAAGTATGTGAGGTTAAGCCCCATCATTTCAGCCTCCAAAGAACACTCCTACTGCACCCTCTCTAAGACATATCTGTTCATTCTTTTGACTGTCCATGGGATATTCAATGCTCTTTTCCAACAACACAGCTTAATGGCATTACTTCTTTTTCTGCCATCTTTATTTATGGTCAAACTGTCAGATATATAGCAAGTAAACAGAAAGACCATGGCCTGAATCAAATGCGCCTTAGTCCTCACACGAACATCATTACTCCTCCATAATTTGGAGAGGTCCCTAACTGCAGATTTTCACATTGCAATATGTCTCTTTATTTCCTGACTGCTGTTGCCAATGGTGTTAATTGTGGATCCAAGCAAGACGAAGCTGTTGACGGTTTCAATTTCCTCTCTATTCATAACCAAAGGCCAATCACAACAAAACTACCAGTTAAAATAAACTCATATAAAAATAATAACATACAATTGCAGTAGGGGATGCAGTGACTCCAACCCACAAGTTGATGTATAAAAGGAGATACTGCCAGGTCCTCAAAATTGTAGGTCTGTGGGAGCCTACTGCTATATTTCATAATCAGCCTACTGCTGATTCTTTTAATACATCTTATTCCATGCCAAGTGACTTTAAATTAATTATTCAACTTATTTAATCCTTATGGTCATAGATTATGAGGAACGTAATATGATCCCAACTAAGACACAAACATACTAACTCACCTGCCCAAAGACACTCAGCTTATTATAGAAACAGGAGATTTTGGACCAAGAGAGCCTGGCTGCCAGCTCTTCAGTGTCAAATGCCTCCAGATACATATTGATAATGGAAAAGAATAACATGTTTACTGATTAAAAACATTTTCAATTATTTTAGCTGCAATTTCACAGTATGAATTAATTAGTATTAATGTTAAGTCAATTTGAATTGACTTGAGCAGAACACTGGTGATCCCTAGGTATCTGGCAGGGTACATATTAGTCTAAATATAAACACTTTCAACTACTAAGCCATCTTTGATGTGTTTCTGAAAACTCTTAAAATTTTACAGCATCTTGAAAAACTAGTGACAACAATTTAGGCACATCTCTATCCAGTGGTTCAATACTTGCATAAAGTGACCATTGATCCAGTAGATTCTCCCTTGATAGCTGTGCTTGGCAATAATCTATAGCTATTGCCTGTGCCCTCAAATGCTTGCAGTAATACCTTCAGTTAGACAGGAAATGCTTTTTATTTCCTCATTTTCAGTCATGTTTTTCATTTTTTTTTCTAGCCAGTGATTCAAGAAATAGCTATGCTTTGCAATAATAGCTAAAAGGTACACCTTTCCTACATGACCAGGCACTTCACATTTAGACTTGAATATGAGCATATATGGAGGTCTACTGAAATGTAATTTACATCCAGTGAAATATATAGATCTTAACTATATAGTTCAATATATTTTCACAGGCCCGCTTGGCTGTGTAAACAACATTCAGACAAGACAGGGAAAGTTATCTTGTGCCGCTTCCTAATCAATCCCATTTCTGGAGGCAACCACTATCGTGATTTCTATCATGTTGAAGTTAACAATCCTGGGAGGTAGCTAGTCCAAGGGGGCATCTATCTTCTCAGAACTGCTCTTGGTCACCAGCCAGCTTGACTGCACCTTTTCTCCACAAGGGCAAAGCCTGTGGCAAGCTTTGACAGAATTGAGCCCCAACAAATTAACATCTCTTCAAGACTTTTACAGCTATGCTCTATGTCTCATTCTTAAGAGAATGTGAAAGATAGAAACCCTGTTCAGAGCGAGCTGACATCCATAAGTATCAGCAAGGATCGGGGAGGTGGGGTCACTCAATTTATAGACACCTGCCTTCTTTCCGGCAACAGGAGCTAACATATCCTACCAATTGTGGTGCCATGAAAACTCAGGCCCTTGATGGTATCTTCAGCTTTTTTTCTAGAAACTGTAAATACGTACATTTTCTTTATATCTCGATGTGTAAATTCTTTGTAAACCGAGTCAATTTTATGAAAGCACTTCAAAACATACCAGCTAACCTTCTTGGCTTATCTGGTTCAGATATCCTTTTGTCAGAGACATAAGCAAGATCACAAACCTTGTAAGACCACCTCCAACTTCTAGCATCAATGTTTATCATTCACCTTAAAAAGCAGTGCTTTTGAGATGTCCGACACCTGACCGAAGCAGGGTCTCACTGTGGTAAAAACACACTTTTAGCAAGGGAGAGAAAGGAAAGGGCTATAGAAAGGCAGAGCAGAATAAAGAAAGGGAGAGGATGCGTGAAAAAGCGAACAGTGCAAGAGTGATGAAGGAGCTTAGCAGGGCTCTGCTCCCTCACTGGGTCTCTTTCCCAGCATTGACCAGGCCACTCTGAGGATTACAGCTAGAGTTGTGACTAGAGTCAGATTTAACACAGCAGGTGTGGCCAAACCATTCACTTGCAGGAAGGTGCCAACCCAGAGGCTTCTTAAATGGGGGCTCACTGAAAGCAATTCCAGTAGCTGAACACTTTGACCCCAGCAAAAGCTGCATGATTTGCAGTCATTCAGCACTACATTGTTTAGAAGTCAGACTGCTTGTGAAAGTGCCTGATCCTATCACCCAGGGCAGGGAAAAGTCTGAACAAGGAGGGAGTTTCTAATCCCTTGCGATGTGGTTGTTATCAGGAGCCAGTACTGGCTTTAATAGGTGCTACTGCTCTATCAGTTTAAAAGAACAAAGCACTAGTGCCTGTGTCTACCTACACACCCAGAGCTCCATTAGAGCAAACACCAGCTACCATTTCAGAGCAAATCAATCTCACAAGATTTATATAAGAAGTGAACCATGGAGACAAGGTCTTCCCAGTCCTGCAGACCTGTCTCAGAGGCAGGTCAGGGGCCACAGCTTACATTGCTTCCTTGATAGAAGGCAGCTCACATTTTGCAATTGGAATTTGAAAGAAAATGAAGACTATCAACTTTCTATGTGACAGTAGAGATTAAATAAAGGAGATGACAGTGTGTGCAGAGAATTGAAAACAAACACCAACTAGGATAAATCAATGTAAAACATTCTCTTTTGTTACTAATGATCTCTACTCTTCATTTATCTTGATGTGCCAACATTCTTCTCTATCAATTTGTTTAATACTATCTCTCTAAACATCAAATGATTTGTTGTTGTTATGTGCCGTCAAGTCACCTGGGATTTATAGCAACCCTATGTACAACAGCCCTAGACCCTGCTCTATCCTGTGCTAATCTCATTGTCTCTGACACACCCATCCCCATCAACCAGTCACTGAATCAAATGGTACATAATCAAGTATTTAAGAGCTTGATTGTGCAAAATTCTATCTCCAGCTTCATTTCTGTCACCAAGTCCATGTTTTCCAACTACTGATCCTCTGTGTTCCCAACTTTTGCATTCCAGTCACCCATTATTATTAATACTTCTTGCTTGCATGTTCGATCAATCTCTGACTACAAAAGTTGGTGGAAACCTTCTATTTCCTGCTCTTGGCTCCTGTCGTTGGTGCATATATTTGAATGATAGTGGTATTCACTGGACTTTCTTGAGTGCACATGGATATTATCCTGTTATTCACAACATTGTATTTCAAGACAGATCTAGACTTTTTTAACTATAAAAGCATTTTTCCTCACCTTTACATCTCCAGCATAGTAGATCACATGATTGTCTGACTAAAAAGGTCCCATACCAGTCCATCTCATTTCATCATTAAAAGAGAATTTTTTTACATTGATGTATCTTAGTTGGATATTCAATTTTCCTATATTCATGGTTCTCACAGTTCCAATCACTAGTGTCTGCTTACAACTATTCCTCCTCCTTGGTGTTTTGAAAATTGAAGGCTCAGCCTCAGTTGCCATATCTGCTAGTCTAAGTGTGCTCTGTTGTACATAGGGTTTTTGAAGGCCTGCTATCTCAGAAATGGAGGTCTTCACTGCAAATACATTTTATAAGAAACATAAACGCAGCCTATATTTCACCTGATGGTACGTGTAGGAGAAACATCAATTACATCTGTGCAAAGACTCACTGGAGAAGCTCAATATCAGCTGTGAAAACTGGGCCAGGTGCTGATTGTGGAACTGACCAACAACTACTAATATCCAAGTTCAAGCTGAAGCTAAGGAAAATGAAACTAAATGCATGGGAACCAAAATCTTACCTTTAGTCTATCCCAACTGAATTTCAAAACCAGCTCAGGAACAGGTTTGAGGACTTGAACACTAATGAGCAAAGACCAGATGAGCTGTGGGAGGATATCAAGAATATCATCCAGGAAGAATGCAAAAGGTCATTATAGAGACATAGGAGGAAGAAAAGACCAAGACGAATGTCAGAAGAGACTCTGAATATTGGACTAGAGCACCAAGAAGCCAAAGCAAAGGGAAGAAATTAAGGAACTAAGGAGCTGAACAGAAGATTTCAAAGGGAAGAGCAAGAAGACAAAGTATTACATTGAAATGTGCAAAGAACTGGAGTCAGGAAATCTGGGCTGAACTCACTCAGCATTTCTTAAGCTGAAAGAATTGAAGAATAAATTGAACCTCGAGTTGCAATACTTTAGAATTCTTTGCGCAAAATATTAAATGTTTCAGGAAGTATTAAAAGAAGATGGAAAGAGTATATAGAGTCACTGTACCAAAAGGAATTGGCAGACACAGAAGAATTTCATAAAAAACAAACAAACAAACAAACGTATGAGCAAGAACCTTTAGTGATGAAGGAAGAAGTTCAAGCTGCTCTGAAAGAACTGGCAAAAATAAAAAACAAGTCCCAGGAAATAATGGCATACCAACTGACATATTTCAACAAACAGACACTGCCCTCGTTGTGATCACCACGATGTGCCCAGAAATCTGGAGAACAACCACGTAGTCAACTAACTGGAAGAGATTTATATTTGTTCCCATTTCATGGAAAGGAGATCAGACAGAGTGTGGAAATTATTGAACAACATCATTGATATCACATGCAAGCAAGATTCTGCTGAAGATTATCCAAAAATTACTAGAACAGCACACAGAGAACTGCCTGACGTGCAGGCTGGGTTTAGAAGAGGCCGTGGGACTAGGAATATTATATGTTAGAGGGATCTTGGCTGAAAGCAGTTAATACCAGAGAAATGTCTGTCTTTCATTGATTATGCAAAGACATCTGACTGCACAACAACAAACTAACTGATTGTGAGAAGAACGGGAATCCCAGAACACTTGATCGTGTTTATATGAAACCTATACTTGGACCAGGAGGCAGTCATCAGAACAAAGCAAAGGAGACACTACATGGTTCATAATTTGGAAGGGTGTACATCAGGGATGTATCCTATCTCCATACTTTTTCAATCTATATGCAGAACAGATTATCCGGGAGGCTGGGCTCTATGAGGAAAAATATGGCATTGGGATTGGAGGAAGATTCACCAACAATCTGCATTATGCAAATGACACAACCCTGCTTGCTGAAACTGAGGAAGACCTAAAGCTCTTGCTGCAGAAGGTCAAAGGTGGCAGCCTTAAATATGGATTGAAGCTCAACATCAAGAAAACAAACATTCTCAACACTGGGCCAATTAGCAGCATCATGATAGATGGTGAAGAGACTGAGCTTGTTAACTTTAGTTTGCTTGGCTCCACAATCAACATTTTTGGTACCAGCAGTCAAGAAATTAAGACAAATTGCACTGGAAATATCTGCTGCCAGAGACTCCACCAAAATACTGAAGAGCAGCGATATCAGTGGCGTACCTGATCCAGGCCATAGATTTTGAAATTACTTCCTATGCATCAGAAAGCTGGATGATGAATGCCTAGGGATGACAGAAGGGGAATTGATGCCTTTGAGCTGTGGTGCTCAAGAAGAGTATCGAATATACTATAGAACTGCCAGAAGTCCAGGCTGCACTTAGAAGGGGTCGTGGTACTAGGGATATTGTAGCTGATGTTAGATGGATCTTAGCTGAAACTGCGTGGATCATAACAAACTGTGGCTGACTCTGAGAAGAATGGAAATCCCAGAACACTTGATCGGTCTAATGTGAAACCTACACTTGGACAAAGAGGTAGTAGTCAGAACAGAGGAAGGAAACACTGCATGGTTCAAAATTGGGAAGGTCATATGCCAGGGTTGTGTCCTGTCTCCAAATCTTTTCAACCTGTATGCAGAACAGATTATCCAGGAGTCTGGGCTCTATGAGGAGAAAGGTGGGGTCAAGATTGGTGGAAGATCTATCAACAATCTCCATTATGCAGATGACACAACCCTGCTTGCTGAAACCGAGGAAGACCTAAAGCACTTGCTGCAGAAGGTCAAAGACGGCAGCCTCAAATATGGATTGAAGCTCAATATCAAGAATACAAAGATTCTCACCGCTGGATCAACTGGCAGCATCAGGAAGGATGGTGAGGAGATTGAGACTGTTCACAGCTTTAGTTTTCTTGGCTCCACAGTCAACACTCTTGGCACCAGTAGCCAGGAAATTAAAAGACATATTGTGATGGGAAAGTCTGCTGTTAGGGACCTCTCCAGGGTACTGAAGAGCAATGGTGTCACTCTGGAGACTAAGGTGTGTTTGATACAGGCCATGGTCTTTGCAATCACTTGTTATGCATCAGAGAGTTGGACAATAAGGAGGATAGGAGGAGAATTGATGCCTTTGAGCTGTGGGGCTGGAGAAGAGTATTGAATGTACCATGGACTGCTAAGAAAACAGATTCATCCTGGAGAGGGTTAAACCCGGCTGCTCCTTGG
The DNA here is from genome assembly GCF_000299155.1 of Elephantulus edwardii. Classification (NCBI taxonomy): domain Eukaryota; kingdom Metazoa; phylum Chordata; class Mammalia; order Macroscelidea; family Macroscelididae; genus Elephantulus; species Elephantulus edwardii. The sequence continues at coordinate 525,585 of NW_006399899.1, forward strand.
AGGCAAGGATTTTGAGACTTCGTCTGACACACTTTGGACATGTCGTAAGGAGGGAGAAGCCCTTGGAGAGGGACATCATGCTTAGGAGGGTGGAGGGACGGCACAGAAGGGGAAGACCCTCTATCAAGTGGATTGATTCAGTGACTGGGGCAATCGGGATGGGTGTGTCGGAGGCAATGAGATTGGCACAGGATAGAGTAGGGTTTAGGGCTGTTGTACATAGGGTCACTATGAGTTGCAAGTGACTCGATGGCACATAACAACAACAAAACAAAATTATTTCTGAAGGATCTTCCAATACTAAGATTCTATTATAATGTTACTCTTAGGCATGATATTTTTTGTATTTGGGTGTTGTTGTTGTTTTTTTTTTTTTTAAATCACTATTTCTCACAGTGATGCTACGAACGATAGCTCTGAACTATCATGATCCAAGCTCAGCATTTCTGATACACCTCCTCCGTCACTTTGCCAACCCATCTCATCAAGGGTCTTCCTCTCCTGCCTTGAACCTCTGCCTGTCAGAGCACTATCCTTCTCCAAGGACTGGCCTCCCTTGGCAACATGCCCAAAGTATTCCCAAATCGTTGCTTCTAAGGAGCAATTGGACATCACTCTCTCCAGGAAAAACCTGTTTGTCCTCTTGACAGTCTTGGTATGTTGAAGACTCTTCTCCAGCACCATAACTAAAAGACTTAACTCTTCTTCTGTCATCCTTAGTCATGGTCCAGCTTTCAGATGAAAGCAATTGAAAGGACAATGGCTAAGATTGGGCACACTCTAGTGTCTAGATTGACATCATTGCTTTTCAGTACTCTAAAGAGGCCCCTGACAATAGACTTTCCTAAAGCAACTCATTATTTTGATTTACTGACTGCTGGTCCCTAGAGTATTGATTTTGGATCCAAGCAAGATGAAATTATTAACAATCTCAACCTTTTCTCCATCTGTTATGAAGCTGACAATTGGCCTGGTGGTAAAAACTTTTCTTTTCTTGATGTTGCGATTCAATCCATATTGAAGAAGGTCTTGGACCATCTTCAGCAAACACTTTATAGCACTCAGCTTTAATTATTGAGCCAAAACATGAACTTAGATGTAACTCCAGACTTGGGTTACCTATATTTCTTACAGAGGCCTTGTAGCACAGTGATTATGTATTTGGCCACTAAGTGAGAGGTCTCTGGTTCAAATCTATCAGCCACATTGTAGGAGAATGATATGCTAACCAGCTTCCACAAAGATTTACAGTCTTAGAATCTTCATGTTGTTATTACATGCCGTCAAGTCGCCTGTCACTCATACTGGTGCTATGTACAACAGTTCTGAAACCTGTCCCGTCCTGAACCAGTCTCACTGACTCCTACACACCTACTCCCATTGCTCTAGGCACTGTATCAATCCATCTTATTCAGGGTCTTCCTTTCCTGCACCATCCCTCCACCCTTCCAAGCATGATGTCCTTCTCTAAGGATAAATCCCTCCTGGCCACATGCCTAAAGTATGTAAGACAGAGTTTCAAAATCCTAGCCTCCAAAGAGAAACTTGGTTTTACTCTTTCCAAGATAGATCTATTTGTTTTCTTAGCGGTCCATTGTATGTTCAAGACTCATCTCCAGCATCACAACTTAAAGACATCAATTTTCAGTCTACCATCCTTAGTCTCTGATGCATAGTTAGTAATTGTGAAGCTGACTGGATCAGGTGCACCTTAGTCTCTAGACTAACATTGGTGCTTCTCAGCACTCTTGAGAGATCCCTGACAGCAGATTTACCTAATACAATTTGTCTTTTGATTTTCTGAGTGCTGGTGCCAAGAGTGTTGATTGTGGAGCCAAACAAGCTGCAGCGGTTAACAATCTTAATCTCTTTTCTATCTATCATTTAGCCCCGTGGTGAGAATATTTGTCTTCCTGATATTGAGCTTCAATCCATATTGAAGACTGCAGTCTTTGACCTTCTGCAGCAAGTGCTTCAGGTTGCAGTATGCAAGGTCGTGTCATCTGCATAACATAGTTTGTTGATAAGTCTTCCTCCAATCCTGATGCCCTTATGATTTCTTCTGTATAGAAAATGTATGACACACTCCCTTCCTGATTTTGAACCACACAGTGTTTCTCTGCTCTGAGGACTGCTTCTTGGTCCAAGTATAGGTTTCACATAAGCACAACCAATTGTTCTGGGATGCCCATTTGCCTCAAGGCTAACTAAATTTGTTGTGATCAACATAATCAAATCTCTTTGCACAATCAATGAAACACAGATAGATATTCCTCTGATACTCTCTGCTTTCTGCCAAGATCTTATCTGCCATTGGTGATTACATCTCTGGTGCCACGGCCACCTACATGGTTGCACAGGGTCACTGTAAGTTGAAATCAACTAGATGATAAATGGGTTTGGCTTGAGTTACTGGTGTTTCTTATTCAAATAATCTTTTCTGGTCTCATTGTCACCTTTAAAGTTAAATAGCTGGATTATCAGAGTAGTGTTTGTTGGGTTTTTTTTTTAAATTATGTATTTCTGCTCTCCTTCTGCGACCAGTTCTAAAGCATTGACCATTGCCTTCCTGCAGACATCCTTCCTGATTTCAGTCTTAATGTTGTTGCTTTTATGTGCCTTCAAGTAAAAATCAATTCATATCTGACCCTCTAGCTTGTCTACATAGCATGTAAATTACACAGGAGGAAATTTTCTTTCTCCCACAGAACAGCGGGTTGACGTAAACCATGTGCTTTTGGGGTGGCATCATGACTTCTTACCATTAGGCCACCAGAACTCTCCTCAGTGTTAGAAGAATTCATATGTCTAGAATTAGAAAAAAGCCTCTGACCTAAAAATCAGTGGTGTCTCCAAAGTACCGCTACCCACCTGTCATTGGAGCCTTGTATGTTGCTTTATTAAAGTGAGTTCCACTGGAGCTTCCAGGCTAAGATGGACTAGGGGGGGAAAAAGACGTGGTCAGCTAGTTCTGAGTATCACTGTGTGAAAATTCTATTAACTACAATGTTGCATTTCTCAGCCGATTATAGCGATGGCACAGGGCTCAGAATCATGTCCATTGGGGTTGCTGTGAATGAGGGTGACTTGGTGGTAGCCAACTTCAGACTCAGAGTGAATTCTGATTGCCCTAAATCCATCAGTGATACTATCCCTTATAGCCTGCACCAGATATTCAGGCAAGTGACCTAGTTCTGGCTGTGTGTCCCAAGACATATATTGATCATGAAGATCCTACAAAATCAGGCAACTTTGAGCTCTATTTTCTACAAGTCAACTATGAATAACAAAACTCAAACTGAACAAACAATGGGCTAAGGAACTGTTCAAGTAGCTTCCAAGTAGTCAAATCTACAATTCTATGAATCAGTCTAACAAAACTAATATGAAAGACGCACTTTCACGAAACACACATGCCCTTGGAGACTTTGGTAAAGTAATTAAAATAAGCATGGCTATTAAAAGAAAGCATCATCTAAAAACAATCATCTTAATAACAAAATGGCTATAGGTAGAGTAATAGATAAGTTTTATTCACTGGGGTCATTTATCCACTTCTACCTGGTCCCTTCACTCAACATTCCCAACAGGAATAGCTCTGGAAGGAACAAATAAAGGTTTAAAATACTAACAGAAGGGTCAGTCTCTCCCTACTTGGGAAATTTGAAGCCTCAGGCGCTGCCATTCTTACAAAATATGCACCCTGATGACTTCCTGAAGGCGTGGCTGGAAAAGCTGACCTTATGAAGAGGGTACAAGAATTCTCTGAGGTAGGGAATTCATCCTCACACAGGAGACTCTACAAACCAGAGTCTGGTGGTTTTAAGGGCATCACGTTATAATGTGAGTGTTTCATTCCTGTGCACAGATTCCTGCCCTCCATTTTTCCAGTTTGTGGTGTGGTCACTCTGCTCTCCTTACTGCCCACACCCTGCCCTGGATTTCTTCTCTGTCTCTCCACACCGCCCTCTTTCTCAAATGTCATGAGAGGCTTGATCCTTCTCTCTCTTGCTTTTAAAAGACAGAGTCTCTAGATTCTTTCCCAAGTTTTAGGCTCTGCTCTTCATAATCCTGCAACCTGGAGTTGCTATTTCATACCTCTTCTGCTCAACGCTTGACGCACACTAAATTTAGAGGGGTATTACATTAGATCTCAGTTTAGTCTCTTTTTTTTTTTTTTTTCTGGCAGTATGCTTGGCGACAGTTCATGTCAGTTCCTAATCGGTCTTGGCATTTTGCTCACTCAGTAGGCACTTCAGAAAAAAACCAAAGTTCAGTCACTATTCTGCCTTCCAACTTCACCCTTCCTTTTCTCAAGTCCTGCAATTTCTAAACACTCCTCCACCCTAAACCAAGGCAAAGATGAGACTGGTAAAGAAAATATTTGTGAGAGATCTCCTAGAGTAAGAATTTTTGCAGCAATTCAAAATCTCTTTCCCTATTCCCTCTAAGTGAAAAATTAATGCGAGAATTACATAGCTAGCTGAAAATCATAACTTTTCACTAGCAGGACAGAACTCTGCCTACATTGTCTTGATGACACCTAATAATATACACACACTATCCAGGAGAATATTTGAGAAACGTGACCCTTCTCTTCTTACTCATCTACTAACCTTACCTGCTATTCTTAGCTTCTTGCTTAGAGACTTTATTTATTTATTTATTTTATGCTCTCACTCACACACACACACACACAGTTGTTTTCATCAAGGTCTAACTAAGAAGTCTAGGACCTCTTTTACTATCCATTCATTCATCTCTCCAATCAGAATCTTGACCACATCCCCCTGGAAATCACTATTAACTGCTTACAGTTAATCATAAAGAAATAAGGTTTTTTCTGAGTGTCATCTGAGTCCAATCAGTTTCTTAAGTGTAATTACATTGTATCACAGACTTTTCTAATTGCTTCATAAAGAATGTTGTTAGTGGCCATGTTTTAGTCTGCTTCTGACTCAAGAGACAAAGTAGAGTGATCAGGAAAGGTGTCTATATTCCATTATAGCTATTATGTCTGAGAAACAGCCAAAATTGAGAGAAAAAACTAAAGCCTCTTTTTCACTGAAGATTATTTGAAATTTGATTTACTGTAAAAGCATCTTTTTTTTCCCCCACTAATGCACATAATCAACAAAATAAAGCACAGGTCATTTTGTCTCCATCTTTTAACAACAATCTTTAGTAAATTACAGCTCCCTCTTCCTTTTTTTATGGTATATAAATTGCAAAATACATAAGTAATTTTTGAGAGTAAAACTGTAAGTTACTTTGACAATTGAGAGAAAAAGAAACAACTTGAAACCCCATCTAGAAATAGACTAGCAAAAGTTGTTCCAGTATATTTCTAGGTAAATCTATTGCCTGGTCCTTAACAACAATCAAAATCCCATATAATAATACAAAGACACCTGGAACTCACATCTGTTCCTTCACTCTGAAAGTGTGATCCAAAATAGAAACTTCAAACTCAGAGCTCCTCCTAAAATGAGCGCCGCTTTCTGTTAAAAATGCCTCTCTCAGAACTCTTCTGGAGAAAGAAGACCCGAAAGTTTCAAGGACTGTGATCTTTCAGCCAATGAACTCTGTCCTTCCCAGCAAAAAAGAAAAGTTATAGGAGGTTAGAGCAGGGTGAGGATACTTGGAATCCAAGTACTTCTCCCTTTCACAATAGTGCTGCCAGAGATACCCTAACTTGGAAAAGTGTTTCCGCCCTGAGGAAAATCAGACATTGAAGGGGGCTGTGGACTGAAATGATTCCAGGGTTTGAGTACTAACTTTAAAACTACACCCACCCAACCCACGCATGCATACACACATAAACGCACCAAATAACGGGGGATGTCTGCAAACAGCGAGAGGATGGCTTACAAAGTGAAGAGAGGCATGGCAACGCAACAGCAGCCCCCCTACCTCTCTTGTCTGCTTCCCAAAGCTGCGGGTGGAAGCGGGTGGAACTCGCTCGCAATCCGGGCTGTGCTGAGACGCTCTGAGCCAGGCGGCGGCGTGGCCTGCGGAGTGCAAGCAGGCCCAGCCCGTGTTCAGAAGCTGCCCCAGTCAGATTTTCCAAGTGCAGAATTGCAGCCAAGTCCCTGCCCATGCCTGAAGAATTTCCTGAACAGCATTCCCCTTCTTTCTCTGACTGCTTTGAAACTGTAACTCTCGACTTCAGTACGGCTTTGTCAGGCCCGCTCACGGCTACTGGGCTGTCTCCAGCTATCAATGGGAAACACATGTGTCAAACGCAGGCTCGCTCCCCTGCACCAGCGCCTGTGCCGCTGCTGAGCTCACATTCACTCACCCCCAGATAGGAAACCACTTCTAGAACCAATTCTGATTTTTCAGCCATTCTCCACACAGGCTCTGCTCTTTGGTGCTAGATGCTGGAGATAATCCCTCCCTTTCTCCCGCTCAACACTGCCTCTTTGTAATGTGCTCCGTGCTCCTTCCACTCCGGAGTCCCTGAGTGACCCCTGTTAGCCCCCTGCGCTCTTGCCAGTCCTGATAAGGAGCCTATTACAGCTGAGAGAGATGAATTCTAATTTGATCTCCCTACCTGCCGCTGCCTAAGTCTTTGCTGGAAATTTCAATTGCTGGAGGGGGAACAATATTTTTAGCATTTCCAGACTGGTTCAGCACTTCAGAATTGTCCCCTCGTCCTGATAGGCACATCTGTCGCTGCTTCAACTAAAAATAATGCAATTATTTGGCAGGCACTTGTGTTGCTCTGTGCTCTTTAATTGTGCGGGTCCAAATATGTAACGTTTTACAGGCTGTTGCATTGTGCATCAGGGTTTTGGTAAGAAGACGGAATATACCTGTAATCAGAAGGCATCCTAATTCTATGACCCCGAGGTTATTTCTGAATGAACCCAACAAGAAGTCCTGGGTGCATTCTCCAGAGTTTTGTGGTCTACATTTGATATTTCTTCTTTCCATAAAACATGAGGAGATCTCAAAAGATAGGAACCACCGCTGTTTCCCACACCGAAAACCCCCCATAGCTAAAGAATCAAAGTGAAGTTGTCTAGGTAACATTGTAGGAGATGATTTAAAGAGAGAGCAGCAGTTGTTTTTTTCTCTGAGTAACACATTACTTCTAAAAATCATTCCCCATTAGTTGTTTAAAGAGTGGCTTGCCAGATTGTTGCATGGCCCTGAGGGGCTGTTGTAATGCCAATAATAGGATTTGGTGGGGTCTCTGCCTTAGTATCCAATTGCAAGGGGGCTCTTTTAACAGGATTAGATTTTCTTTGGGCTAAGTGTTCTGGGTACAAATGTGTATCTCAGGCCAGGATGCAATTAGAGAATTAGAACTTTAGGGTTGTAAAATCATCAGAACTATCCCTTCCAAATTGTTTCTACCCTTATTTTACAGAAAGTGTTGTTGTTGTTGTTGAAAGTGAGGATACAATTAATAGGATGACTTGTCCAAATTTACAAAGACAGTTAATGCCAAAGCTGAGGCTAGAAAACCAGATTTTTGCTACTATCCTATATGCTTTTTCTGCATGTGACATCATATAGGTTTCTTATTGTTGCTGTTGTTGTTGCTAGGTGCCATTTAGTAAGACTTAAGAACAAAGATCTGAATCTAGTCCTTTCCTGCGCCATCCTCACACTTCCAGTCACCATGTCAATCCACCTGGTTTAGGGTAGTCGTTTTCTTTGCCAACCCTCCACCCTTCGCAACATCATGCCCCTCTTTAAGGAACAGCACCTCTTAGCAATATGTTCAAAGTATATGAAGCATTCTTGCCTCCAAAGAGCACTCCAGCTGCAGCATCTCCAAGACAGATCTGTTGGTTCTCTTGGCTTTCCACGGGGTGTCAGAGTGGGTTACAATCAGATTAAGCCAGTTGTCCTAGAACCAATTCCAATTCTTGATGACTCATGTGTGTTGGAATAGAACTGTGTTCCATAGGGGTTTTTTTAAGACCTATTTTTCAGCATAGATGCCCAGTTCTTTGTCCCATGGAATTTGGTCTGTTTGCTTAGTCTCTGGACCTCAATCTCCTCATCTGAAATGAGATCCTAAAAGAATTTGTCTCATAGAATTTGAAGATTTGGTATGCATTAAATTTAAGTTTAGGATTTTATGGTTTGTTTGTGAATGTTGTGGAAACCAGACCATTTTTCTTAGCTAACAGCAAAAATGACTCACATTTAGTGTGAGTTCTCAAGATAAACGATTTGATTTCTATAGTTAACTTTTCTGCTACCTTGACTTTATATACTACAGACATATCACTTTAAATATTAGGAAACTGTCCTAATGCCTTATTGGAACGTTAAACTATCCACACAGCTACTTTTCATTTATTTCCTAAACATAACACTAAAATCTTTCCTCAAGGTTAATTTACAGGAAGAGTGAAACCAAATCCGTAGTCAGTTATGTGAGGCTCAACAACACACCATCTGCACAGAACAAGACTTTCTCTCCATATCACAAGAGCCCAAAATTACCCCTCTGAAAATAGAACACCACTAACAATTGCAATCCTTATGTTTGGAAACTGGAAAGCCCTAAATTAACACAAACAGCAGCAACAACAAATAATCCCACAAATTGAGGAGGAAATCTCACTGAAAGAAGAGCTGCTACAAATTGTAAAGGCTTTGATTCCTATTTCAAAGTTTTATATTAGAATAGAAGCAAATGTTCAATGAGTCATTATTTACTAATCTTATTTGTTGTGTCCAGCTTCTTGGAGAAAAACAAGAGAAAACTTAAAAAGTCAAATTACTGCCCTTGAATCTATTCTGAGTCATGGTGACTGTCTGAGATTGCACATCTTAACAGAAGCAGAATGCCTCAAATTTCTCCCATAGAATGCCTGCTGTGTTCAAACCACCAATCTTTTGGTTTTCAATGGGTGTTAGATTTGGTTTGTTTTTTTTTTAAATCAGATGAAAACAAAACTTTAAAAGAAATGCACCTCTAATTCAGAGTTATATACACATACCAACTATGACGTGGTTCTAAGGGTTATTATGCCCCTAAGTTTTCCTAAATATTTGTAACAAGCCTCATTTCAGTTGTGGATTAGACCTAGCTTCAATACTACCTGCTGGGAAATCCAGCAGAATCACATATCTACAATCAGAGGAATGATCCAAACCTTGAAAAGAAGGCCAAAAGGTGTGCCATCTTCTCTCACCATCATTTGTGGTTACTGTTTAGCAGGTCCAAAAGAGGATTGTTCAGAAGAATATACTTTGATTAACACTGTTTGCTATTGAATAAAACTGCTCAATTTAGTAAATGTATTTGTTGATGTAGATGCTTTTTATCTTGTATGGGTACAAAAAAAGTTTATTATCAATGGAAAAAAAGAACCATGAATGTAAAGGTTTATTGCACAAGAGGGCATTAACATTAACTAGGTTTTAGAAAATCTAACAATTGTTCAGATCAGTTGTTCATAAGGCTTGCTATAAGTGGTACTTGACAGCACCTAACAACAACAATCTTGTAAGCTTACATCTACAAAATTACTTACATCTGTGGTAAGCAAATCTAGTTTTCCATTGGAATCAACTGGGGAAGCTTTAAGGCGCCCTGGTGGCTAAAGAATTTGGCTGTTAACCAAAAGGTCAGTAGCTAGAAACTTCTAGCAAGCTCTGCTGGAGAAGATGAGGGAGAGGTAATGATTTTGGTAAAGACGTAGAGCCTTACAAACCTTAGGAAGCTATGAAGAGTTCTACTTTGTCCTAAAAGGGTCACTATGAATCAGAACCAACAAACAACAGTGTGTTCTTTCATTTGAGAGGAACTTTATTATTACCAGAGCCAGAACTCGACCCTAAGTACTTTCATTGTATTGGAATGATATGAGAAGCAGGCAACAGCACTTTTTTAGTTGCCCGGAGCCCTACAGATGATTCTAATCTGAGCCAGATTTAAGAAGCACTTGATCTTTTAAAACACAAACCTAATTGTGTCACTTTGTAGACTAAACTCTGCTCCAAGAGAATAAAACACCCCACATTTGAACATATTCGATGAAACACTTTAATAAAACATAAAGAAGACAACAACAAATTTTTCTGGTATGAAGGGGGGAAAAAAATCAACATGATGCAGGTTTTCTGCTGACTTGTGGTCATGGCTTCTCATGTGTAAGATTCTGAGCATGGCTCTAAGAGAACTAACTTAGCAAGCAAAAGGCCATGATTGAGGATACACACAAATTTCAAATTAAGATGCGGAGAAAGTTGGTTATGGAGTTCCTACCACCTGATCATCTAGTGATTGGAGCTCTGAATAATGGGGATCATTAAGGTCATGGCCAGGCAAGGTTACCAGTTCTTCATCTACTGAAAGTTGTGCTGTCACCCGCACATCATCCAAGAGCAAAGTTCCATGGCTGGTCTGGTGTTTAGAAAGAAACTCAAATGACTTAATTTCAGAATTGAAATTGTGTTGGACCTTTGCTACAAACCTCATTATTCAGGTTTTAGTCTCTCATACAAAAACCGTTACATGAAAGGGGAAGGCAGCGAACTTCCAAATGTTCAAAAGGCTGTTTGCTGTGGCCCCTCACCTACCTCATCTCTCTCCTCTTTGACTGCTTTCTTGCCCGCCTTACTCTTTAAGAGCCCTGGCTTACTTCTGATTATTCTGTTAAATTGCCCATTTTCCCAGTTCAAGATATTCACAAAAGTTATTTTTTTTCTTTCTAAAAACAAACAAACAAACCAGCTTTTCCCTCAGAAAGTCACCTTCACTTTAATGTTTTCATGTGCTTAACTTTTTCATTAAACTTACAAATTTATACTATCATAATACTTCCTTTAGTCCTCAGACTTTTTTTTTTTCTTTTTTTTAAAGCAGCTCATTTGCCATCAAGGCAGAACTGACTCCTAGCTGATCCTCCAGTCGGTTTTCACAGGCTGCAATTGCAGGGGAGGAGGTTGCCTATCTTTCCCCCATGAAGAAGCTGATAGAATTGCCCACTTTATGGTTGGCAGCACAACTTTCTACCGTTAGAATCTCGAATCGGAAGTGACCCACAGCTGACCCTCCGGTGGGTTTTCAGACAGTTAATTGCAAGGGAGGAGATTGCCCATCCTTCCCCAGCCTAGCAGCTGGTGGCCTCGAACCTCATTCTTTCAGGATTGCAGTACAGCTTCTTGCCACTAGGCCACCAGAACTCTCTGCTTATTGCTAGCACATTAATTCCAATTTATGCACAACAGAGTAAAGTGTTGCCTAGTCCTTTATAATCTTTATGATCACCAACATGTTTGAGTTTATCCTTGTGACTCTTGCTTCAGTCTATTTCACTGAGGGTTTCTTTTGGCCTAGCTGCCAGTACTCTTTAGCCACCATGATGTTCTCAGGAAGGCCCACTGAAAACACTCCACCATGAGTGACCCAGCTTGGTATTGGAAACAACATGTCATGACTTACATCACAGCAACATATAAGTTATCACAGAACTACAAAGTGACAGGTGGATGTATGCTTATATTCAAGCACAACACTTGTGAGTAAATATTTATCCATATTTTTATTTAACTAATATCAATATTTCCTGGTTTATAATAGCCAGGAAATTAACAGATGTATTGCAATGGGAAAGTCTGCTGTTACAGACCTCTTCAAAGTACTGAAGAACAATGATGTCAGTCTGGAGACTAAGGTGTGCCTGATACAGGTGCATCTTAGCAATCACTTGCTATGCATCAGGGAACTGGACAATGACTAGGGATGACAGAAGGATAATTGATGTCTTTGAGCTGTGGTGTTGGAGAACAGAGTTGAATATACCATGGACTGCTAAGAAAATGAACAGGTTGTCCTGGAAAAAATTAAACCAGGCTGCTCCCTGGAGGCAAGGGGGATTCTGAAGCTTCATCTGACATACTTTGGACATATTGCAAGGAGTAACTAGTCTTTGGAGAGGCACATCATGCTTGGGAGGGTGGAGGGCCAGCACAGGAGAGCAAGATCCTCTATGAGATGGAGTGTTTCAGTGACTGGGGTCATAGGGGTAGGTGTGTTAGAGACAGTGAGACTGCACAAGATAAAGTAGGGTTTAGGGCTGTTGTACACAAGGTCATTATGAATTGCAGGCAACTGGACAACACATAACAAAATAATAGATATTCTTCCCAATAGCAGAATGCAGGCTTGATGATGATTGTATCCTAGTACCTGGAACTATACTTAGCTCATAGTAAGTAAGTTACAGATATTTTTAGGTAAGTAAATGTGGTTTTTGTTGTTTTTTTTTTCCTTTTGGTATACATTTTTAAAAATTTTCTTGGTTTGCAAATAATCATTCATATACATCATGTTTTGTACATTTACTTTGTGTTTTATAAATCACTCATATACAATATATTTTATATAATTATCATTGTCTATGTCTATTATCACTCCATCTTTTTTCTTGTTTTTAACCTAAATAACTATGATTCCACTTTACATACTTGCTTTTTTAGATTTTATTTTCCTGACCTTTTAGCACATGATGTTTAGTTGTTGCTTGTCATTGAGTTGAGCACGACTCATAGCAACCCTATGAAAAAAGGCCTGAAGCCTTTCTATAATTAATGTCATTTATCAAAGTTCATAGATTAGTTTCCAAAATCATGTTGTTTAGGAAGTGGATGCCACTCCTGCGTCTGATCTTCTTTAGTATCCTAAAACTCTGCTGTTGATACATTGATCTGAATGACTGCATGAGAAATGAACAAGTCCAGCACCTGGCACTTTCTTCATGCCTCAGATTCAAGGCAAGGAGAGTCTGACTGTAAGTATCGGGATCTGCTGCAACACTGACTAGGGGGAGAGAGGGGATTTAAGATGACGTAATAAGCTGGGAGCACAGAATAATTATGGCACACACCTGAACATATGTATTTGTCAGGACTCTTTTGGTTCTAGAGAACAAAACTCATGCACATTAACATAAGGGGCGGGGGAAGCAGAGGGTGGATTTATTGAGTCATGTAACTATAAATCCGAGGGCCAGATCCTAAAGCAGGACACAGTGTTAAATTGGAACCAAGATTTTTTCTATTTTCCTTTCTTTAGCCTCTTCTTGGCTTAGTTCTCACTCTTCCCTCTCTTCATAGGGTACAAGTATGGCTACCAACACTTTCAGACTCAAGTTTTGATAAAATATCTCTATGTAGCTAAGATGTAGCCAGATGCTCATCCTTAAGTAAATCTCTAGGGGAGCAGAGTCCTCAGATTGGCCATATCTGGGTCATATGACACCGTAGAGTGTCAGCTCCAGCTTCAGTACAAGGGCTGAGTAGGACAATGAGAAAGGGTGACAGGCACACAAAAATCTCTTGTGTACTATGGATGACTGGGCATCCAAGATAATGTATCATCTTGTCTAGAGATGATCCTTTAAGAAACATTATGGGGTAATCATTAATCAGTGAAGAAAAAGTATTTATTACACACAAAACTGAGACAGCTCAATTAGAGTTAATCTGATGGCAGATGATGAAACAGTGACAGTAAACCAGTCTTTTATTTAAGGGTTCATTTCACAAATAATACCTGGAGGGAAATGATACTCCTGCTTTTGCTTTCCAGAACAGACAGAGCAAATCAAATGCTGCTTTTCATTGGCCAAGGGCAAAACAGTCTGGTTGACTTTGAAGAGACTTTTCTGTGGAAGAACTCTAGACCAAGAAGTGACAAGTCAGAGACCCAAACTTTTGAGACTATCTAAAGTTTTGGCCCAATGTTTTGATACTATCTCCAGTAGACAGACACAGTACATAAGCTGAAGTAATCCTCTAGTTTGGAAAGTGAAATATGTACCTGTTATATAATAAAAACTTGGAAGCAGGATTGGCATCTACTTCTTAAACAACCGGCCTTTGGAAACTCTATGAACATTAGATGAACAATGATAACAATGATATAGAAAAGGGTTCAGATCTTTTGTTCACAGGGTCTCTAAAAGTCATAATTAACTTGATGGCACTTAACAACAACAACAAAATATAATAAAGGATTCTGAGGCTAAACCATTGTTATGTGCCTTCAAATGAGACCTAGCTCATAGCTGTCCCTTCATGGATTTTCAGAGTGTATAAATCACATGGGAAGAGATTGCCTCCAGAACTGGTGGATTTGAACCACATGCCTTTAGGCTGTCAGTGCAACTCCTTACCACTAGGCCACCATAACCCCCATTGTTGGTGTTACGTGTCATCAAGTCAGAACTGACCCATAGCTGGCCAGCAAGTTTTCAGAACCAGTTAAGCCCACAGGAGGAGGATGATCATCCTTCTCCCATGGAGCAGCTGGTGGATTTGAATCAAATGATTCAGGAACTGCAGCACAGATTTTACTGCTAAATCACCTGATCTCCTATTAGAAGAAGAAATTAATATATTTGATGGTTAATTTGATGTGACTGGTAATGAAACATTAAACACTTGTGGTGGACTATTGGTGGTTTGATATATATAAGTTGCTCCTCAGGAGTAAGAAAGACAGTCTCTTCCCATAAATATTTAGCCTCAAAAACATGATGGAACGTTCCCATCAACAAATGAGTGGATAGAGAAGCTGTGGTATATTCACACATGGAATACCACACAGCACTGAAAAACAAGGAACTCATAAAATATTACATAAAATGGGTGACCCTAGTGGACATTATACTAAGTCAAATATCTCAGTTATAATAGGACAAACACTATGACATAATTCTACTGTTATAAAAACAGGACTGACATGGGAGTTGGGGGTGGGGGCTAAGGAAAGAGGAGATAAATAATGAGCACTACATTGGAACAAAGGAGGGAAAGAATTGTTTAAAAGGCATATATGATGAGGCATTATTTGCATGAAAATAGTCCAGAATGAGAGGTTCATAGCAAAGTGGACTAGGGTGAAGGGAGGGAGGAAATTGTGCAAAAAATGAATGAATAATTTAAAGAGAAAAGCAAACTGGGGACAGGGAGTAGGGAGGAAAATATGCAACAAAGAATGAAAATCCAAGTTTTCTGTAATATTTTGTTAAAATCACAATATATAAATTAT
>NW_006399899.1:542040-543297 GCF_000299155.1 Elephantulus edwardii
TCCACCAATCTTGACCCCACATTTCTCCTCACAGAGCCCAGTCTCCCAGATAATCTGTTCTGCATACAGGTTGAAAAGGTGTGGAGATAGGATGCATCCCTGGCGTACAACCTTCCCAATTTTGAACCATGCTGTGTTTCCTTGCTCTGTTCTCACGAATGCCTCCTGGTCCAAGTATAGGTTTTGCATTAGAACAATCAAGTGTCCTGGGATTCCCATTCTTCTCAAAGTCAGCCACAGTTTGTTATGATCTCCACAGTCAAATGCCTTTGCATAGTCAATGAAACACAGATAGACATTCCTCTAGTATTCTCTGCTTTCAGCTAAGATCCATCTAACATGAAAACCTATGTCTGTGTAGATAACCCTATATACTCTTTCCTTTCAAAGTAAAGCACTGTGCAGTTCTTTTGAAATTCCTCATGGTCCATGGTTTCTAATGGTGGTGTAGCTTTTTTTTGATGATTAAACACTCAAAATATCAAGTTTCGTATGTGGAAATAAATTTCATTAAGCAATAAAAATGGACTAGACCCTGTGCTAGGCACCAGGAAGACAAAAATAAGACCTGTGCTTATGAGAAGGACAAAAGCATTACTCATTCTTGCTTTTGTAATCATATTCCTGCTGAATGGAGTTATTGTCTTTATGCCACAAAACAGTGTTGGGTGCAGAAATTCCAAGCTAATTATAACTTTCTTGAATGAAGAAGAATATTTAAAACCAAAGGCTATCTCTAAAATTCAATACTGATAACTAACACCAAAAACTCAGGGACTTTAGAACTGTAACCATTACATATTTTCTTGTTATTTTTAGAAGTAATTAATTTATATATGTAATATAGATATACCTAGGTAGCTAAATCCACAACTATCAATGTGCTTGGAATAGAAAACTTAATGCTTTAATAAATTTATAATTTTCTATCTACCATCTGTATGTCTATTTTCTATAGTGTAGTGATTTTTTTATACATATAATTTTTTACAGCATATTCCTCCCATTTAATTTTTTCCCCACTCATTCATTGTTGCACATTTTCATTCCTGCCCATCCCTGCCCCCATTCACTTTTCTCTTTGAAAAGAAAAAAAAAATTCATTACTATGCCATCCCTGCCCCTCCAAGTCGATGGTCCACTTCACTAACCATTTCTTTTTCTGGAATCTTGTCATGAATATAATACCCAATCATACATTTCTTTTAAACAGTTCCCTCTTCTGTTTCAATGCAGTTTACATTATTTATCCCCTCT
>NW_006399899.1:543492-545196 GCF_000299155.1 Elephantulus edwardii
CTATTGTGAACAAAGCAGCAATAAATATGGTGTGTAAATATCTGCTTGGGTGGCAATTCTAGTTTCTTTAGGGTATATTCTCAGTAGTGGAATTGCTGGGTCAAATGGTATTTCTATTTGCAACTTTTTGAGAAAGTGCCATACTGCCTTACATAGTAGTTGCACCATTTTACACTCCCACCAACAGTGAATTAGGGTTCCAGTTTCTCCACAACCTCGCCAGCATTTTTTGTTTGTTGCTCTGTTGAATTTTGCTACACTTCTTGGGGTGAGATGATATCTCATAGCTGATTTGATTTGCATCTCTCTTAGCACTATAGATTTTGAACACTTCATGTTTGTTTGCCATCTGAATGCCTTCATTGGTGAAGTGTCTTTCATATCCTGTGCCCATTTTGCAATTGAGTTGCTTATCTTGTTGCGGCAAGTATAATGATTTTTATTGTTGCTAAAATGCTGGAAGCTCTGTCAGTATTTTTCAGTATTTTAGTCTCCATACATTTGCCTAGACAATCTATTTCACATAAGTAGGATCACACATGATTTGTTTTGGGTTTATTTTACAACATAGTATTTTCAAAACTCATCCATGTTATAGCAGGGATTAGAATATTATTCTTTTGTGGGTGAACAATATTAAGGTTCCTAGGTTATGATGCTTGATTGCTTTCTACAACAATCACGTTCTAAAATATGATTCATTGTATCACATCTTTACTCAGTAATTTCTACTGGAAATTAACTTCCTAACTACAAGTTTGTTCTAAATGAACTGTCTACCTATCTATCTCTCTACTTATTTCCTCTTAAACAATCCAAAATTCCTTCTGGAGACTAAGTATAATATTAATTTAAAAATGGAAATAACTAAAGCTGTTAAGATATGAAAAAAGTTCAAATAACATTTTATCATTCTAAGTTAAAGAAAAACAAATTAATGCCTACATGTTTTCTGCTCTTTAACTCTGCATTAACAGAGCAAAATGCTGCTGCATGTGATCTGCTGGACTGAACTGAAGATAAACATTTCTGGATCTTCAATAGATTGTATGGTTCCGCGGTCAGCTGATTTGCCCCAATGCTCTCATTTTGATCAACTTCAACACCGCCTCAATATTCTGAGCCTCCTCTCTTCTAATTAACAGAAACTGGTAGAACTACAGACTGAGCCAATCTGGATCATATCTTAGATGGGATGTTGATATAACAGATTCATAAAAATAAACTTTTTATGAAATACACTGATTAGATGTGGTAATGATATGTCCTGTTTCTCATGTCATCAAAGCAAGAAGCAACATAAATAGCAAAAAAGATGGAAACAGAAATACCAAAAGTTAACAGAGACAGAGCAGATATAACTTATTAGCACATTCACCTGTGATTTAATTACACTAGCTTTCTAATAAGGAGCTTGGTGGCATGGTTCGTAACATGTTGTACTAACCAAAAGGCAGGCAGTTCAAATCTACCAACCACTCCATAGGAGAAGTGCAGGCAATCTCCTCCTGTTAATATTTATAGCCTCAGAAAACTGATAGTCATTCTGAGGCAGAATCAACTTGATGGTAGTGGACACTGGTGGGTGGTATTCTAGCTTATCATTAAATAACCCTCTATGGCAGATATACTGAGTCATTATATAGAAAGGAATTGGCAGATACAGAGGAATTTAAAGAAATAACATATGAGCAAGAGCCTATG
>NW_006399899.1:545296-545857 GCF_000299155.1 Elephantulus edwardii
ACAAATAGGTTTGTCTTAGAGGGGGTGAATCTAAGTCTCTCCTTGAAGGCTAGGATTTTGAAACGTCACCTCACTTACCTTGGGCACGTGGCCAGGGGGGAATGGGTCCTTGAAGAAGGACACCATGCTTGTAAGGGTGGACAGACAGTGCAGGTGAAGGAGTCCCTGGATGAGACAGATTGATACAGTAACTGAGGTGATGGGGGTTGGTGTGTCAGAGTTAGTGAGACTGACTCAGGACAGGGAAGGGTTCAGAGCTGCTGTACATAGGGTCACTATGCACCACAGGCAACTCAATGGCACAAAGCAATAATAATATACTATGACAGGTTTGGTCAGAGGAGTGGCATCTACTTCCTAAACAACATGCCTCTGGGAACTCTATGAACTTTGTTTGATAAATGTCTATCATTGTGGAGGGGTTTCAGGCCTTTTGTTCTTAGGGTACATGCTCGACTTGAAGACAATCAAAAACAACGAAAAACAAGCACTGGTATGTCTGTATGTTGTTGTTGTTGTTATGTGCTGTCAAGTCGCTTGCGACTCATAGTGACCCTATGT
>NW_006399899.1:550095-573896 GCF_000299155.1 Elephantulus edwardii
CAGTCTCCTCCTATGTGATTAAAGTGCTTTTGAAAACCTGATGGAGTGTCAGCTATGAGTCAGTTTCGACTCTACAGTACACAGCAATATGGATGAAAAGAAGAAAGGGGGTCACAGGAGGAGGAAATTGGGCAGAGCCCATTCAAGGCCTACTGAAGTTCTTAGCCCAAGAACTGCACTTCTATGTAATGAGGGACTCTGTGTGCCACGCCTTGGAAATCTGTGGACCTAAGATGGATAGGCTCTTGAACCTAAGTTACCTAAAGGTTTTTGAGAAACACTATGAATTCCTCTGGACCACTGGCATGATTATCTGTTGTGCTGCATTAGCCTGATACCACAGAGCAATTCTGTTGATTTAACTCTCCTTGTTCTGACATCAAATGCATCCATTGATCTTCTCAGTATGTTTCCTCTTCCTGTAGAGATAGATCAAGAGAGGGAAAATACACCTATCTCCACTCATGCAACTTGTCTTACTGTAAATTTTACAATTGAGATATTTCTAATATTGTTATCAATCTCACGAGTTTGGCAATTTATGAGTGTGCTATTGAGAGAAGGAACTTCTCTTGTTGAGCTGATGTAATCAACTTTGTAACCTTTTTCACCCTGATTATGAAAGACATTGCATGAGGACTCTAGGGAAAAAAGATTTACCCATCATAATCATTGTCATATTTATACATTTCCAGGCTGAAGAGGTAGAATAATGAACTGCAAGGGTTTCTAGCTAGAGAAATAGGTTAATTTTTTAACCACGCAATTTAACACATTTATAAAATATAATGAGAGCTGAGCCACTTTCCTCCTTTCTTTGCAAGATATGTATCAATATTTTTTCCTAATAAAACACAATCATTCTGTTATTTAAAAAGCTATAGAAGAATTGAGGCCCTGTTGGAAGGGCAGAATCAAACCTATGCTTGTAGTGACATAGTTAATAACAACAAATATTTATTTTTTAAAAAGCCGAAGTAAAAATAGAAAATATCGTCACAATGAAAATAAATCAATTTAAGGTTCTGAAAAGATTGTCAACATAGACTGTATTTCAAAACTTCACGTGGGTGGTACTGTATGACTTCTGCTTGATTGCAAAGCTATAGCCGTTTATTTGCAATACCATAAAGCAGAAGGGGGTTTGGCTATTCATATATTAGATAGTGTAGAAGTGAGTGCTTTGTAATTGCCAGTACTTTGCATTTGTGATCTGCAGGAGTTGGGACATCTTCAATCTTGGATAGAAGCTGACAGATCAGGCTATTCTCGTGTTGTTAACTACCTCACAATCAGAAGAAAGTGATCAATTACTTAAACTTATCTTTGAGTCCTTTCTGCAAAGTGTAAATAATACCTGCTTTGTGATAAGATGGTACAAAGATTTAACAAAATAATCTTATTAAAAGGGGAATTATCATTAGTATAATAATTAACATGTCATATGACTACTATACCCCGGTGCTCAAATTGTAGCTAATGTTTCTGAAGTCTGCACCATGATTATGTTTTAGTTTTATTTGTTCCATATGTTAGTATTTAAATATTTCATAACTTATGTATTGATGGCAAGACTAAATATTTACAATGATTCATTATCCTCATTTTCCCCAATTTCATAACTTAATTATTAAAATATAATTGTGTTGTAACTTTAAAAATGTCTATTTCTTACTTATGCAAATCAAAATCACAATGAGATACCAACTCTCACTCCAGTAGCAGAAGCAAACTTTAACAGGACAGCAAGCAATAAACGTTATAGAGAGGATGTGGTGAGATAGGAACTCATATACACTGTTGGTGGAATTGTAAAATGGTACCACGATTCTGGAAGGCAGTTTGGTGTTTCCTCAAAAAGCAGAACATAGAAATTCCATATAACCAAGCTATTTCACTGCTTGGAATATACCCTGAGAGAAGTGAGGCACAAGCGGTGACTTGCATGGCAGCGTTATTGACCATGACAACAAGAACATGATAATGGATAAATTCTCCAACTGCAATTGAATGGATTGAGAAATTAGGGTACATTCACATGATGGAATACTGCGCAGCACACAGGAGCAATGACTTTGTAAATAACTCCCTAACTTGGGAGGGACTGGAGAGCATTATGCTAAGTAAACTAACTCAGTCCCTTAAGTACAAATACTGTATAAGACCATTATTGTAGAAATAGACAACTAATAAAACGTGTATGACAATCTAAGGGGGGAAACATGGGAGCAGGGGAGTGAAGATGGATGGGGTAATCATAAGGTCATAAATGGTGAAAGGGAGGGTTGGGCTAAGGAATGGTTTATGAATCTGTTGGTAAGGGGTTAAAACTCTTACTGATCTGGTAAAACCAGGTTTTTATGCTTATACATATGAATATAAACCCTGTTGTTTTTATGTGCTATCCAGTAGCTTGCAACTCATAGCATCCTTATGTGTAATAGCTCTGAACCCTGTCCTATCCTGAACCAATCTCACTATCTCTGACCCAGCTACTGCCATTATCTCAATTACTGTGTCAACTCATCTCCTTCAGGGTCTTCCTCTCTTGCACTGTGTCTCCATTTTCCAAATATGATGTCCTTCTCCAAGGAATGGTCTCACTTAGCAACATGCCAAAAGCATGTGAGGTGGACCTACAAAATCCTTGCCTCCAAGGAGCATCTTGTTTTCACTCTCTCTAGGCCAAACCTATTTATTCTCTTGGCAGTCCAGGGTGTGCTCAATACTCTTCCCCAGCACGACAACCAAAAGGCATTGATTCTTATTCTCCAATCCTGATGCCATATTACTCCTCATAAAGTCCAGTGGTTTTGGGGTAATCTTCAGCAGGATGTTGCTTGTGTGTGACATTATTGATATTGTTTGGTAATGTCTATACTCTAATAATGTTTTGGGGGTGGTGAATAAATATGAATTTCTTCCAGTCAGTTGCCCAGGTGGTTTTCCTACAGATTTCTTGGCACAACCTGATGAGAACTTGTTGTAGTTGTTAGGTGCCATTGAGTCCAGTACAACTAATAGCAACCCTATGAACAAAAGATCTGAACGTTGTTCTATCCTGTGCATCCTCACACTTCCTGACACACAATGTGCCACTGCAGTAGTCACCATGTCAAAACACCTGGTCAAGGGTCTTTCTCTCTCTCCTTTGCCGACCCTCCACCTTTCTCAGCATTATGTCCTCCAAGAAATTGCTCCTCCTAGCAACAAGCCTGAAGTATATGAGGTAAAGTCTTATCATTTTTGCCTCCAAAGAGCGCTCCAGCTGCACTCTCTCCAAGACATATCTATTCATTCTCATGACCATTATGGAGATGTTTGGTACTCTTTACCAACAACACAATGCTAAGGCATTAATTCCTTTTTCTGTTATTCACTGTCCAATTCTCACCTGCCTACCACTATACAGCAACAATGAAAGCACACGATGGCTAACTAAAAAGATTCAACCCACCAGCTGCTCTACCAAAGGAAGATATGGTCTGCTGCTATAAAATTTACAGCCTTGGAAAACTTAAAGAACAGTTCTATACTGTCCTACAAAGCCATTATGTGTCAGAATTAAATCTATATCTATATCCTATGTTTCTATCTATCTATCTATCTATCTATCTATCTATCTATCTATCTATCTATCATCTATCTATCCTGATTCAAGATCGATAGTTTACCTATATATAACAAAACTAGGGAGTAGTGGTGGCCAAGTGAATAGACTTGAGCTACTAACCCCACTTACCTTAGAGAAGAAAATAAACTTTCTAAAATAGATAAAAAGAAACTCTGTTGGCAGTTCTTTGGGCTGCTTAAAAACAAAACAAAACAACATAACAGCTGATGGTTTGAACATATCCCATTGAAGGTCTACTTCTCTTTCAATCACCTATTACTTTTCTAAGGCTAATGTTTTTTGTCCAGAGTCTAGCATCTCCTGAAAACATATTCACACTGAAATGGAGTCTCACCACACTTGCCTCTAGGCAGCACCCTGGATGCACTTTTTTTAATACAGTCTTGCTTGTTCTTTTGGCTCACTCTTATTCCCATTGAGTCGGAACCAACTTAATAGCTCACCCTCCAAGTAGATCTTTGGAAGGCTACAAATTGCACAGAAGGAGTTTGCCCATCTTTCTCTAAGAGATTTGTAGTTACTGTTGTTAGGTGTCATCATGTCAAGTTCAATTTATAGTGACCCTATGAACAATGACTAAGGAGGAGAGAAGTAGAATTGATGCCTTTGAGCTGTGGTGCTGGAGAAGAGTATTGAATGTACCCTGGACTGCCAAGAAAACAAACAGATTCATCCTGGAGAAGGTTAAACCAGGATGCTCCTTGGAGGCAAAGTTTCTGAGGCTTCGTCTGACATACTTTGGACATGTTGTAAGGAGGGACAGGTCCTTGGAGAGGGACATCGTACTTGGGAGGGTGGAGGGACGGCGCAGAAGGGGAAGACCCACTATGAGGTGAATTGATTCAGTGACTGGGGTAATCAGGATGGGTGTGTCAGAGGCAGTGCGATTGGCACAGGATAGAGCAGGATTTAGGGCTGTCGTACATACGGTTGCTAGGAGTTGCAAGCGACTCGACAGCACACAGCAATGATGACAACAACAACTATGGACAACAGACCTGAACCCTGTGCTCTCCTGTGCCATTGTTATCACTGCTGATATACTTGTGACCACTGCTGCAGTCACGATGTCATTTTTATCTCCTTGAGGGTCTTCCTCTTTTTTTGCTAACCTTCCATCTTTTCAAACATGGAGTCACTTTCAAAAGAACAGCCTCTCCTAACAACATGCCCAATGTATGTGAGATGAATCTCCACCATCATTACCTCTAAAGAGCACTATGGCTGCACGTTCTAGAAGACCTATCTACTGGTAACTTTGGTTGTCCATGAGATATTCCATATTTTCCAATACCACAACACAAAGAAATGAATTCTTTTTCTGCAATCTCTATTCATTGTCCAACTCTCAGATACATAGCAGGTAATTGAAAGACCGTGGCTTGAGTCAGGCACACCTTGGTCTTTAAACTGACTGTAAATTGACTCTTCAGGATCTTAGAAAGGTCCTTGATAGCAGATTTTCCCAATAAAACATGTCTCCTGATTTTCTAAATGTTGGTACCAAGTGTTTTGGTTGTGGATCAAATAAGATGGAATTTTTGACAACTTCAATCTTTCCTCCTATCATGATGTTGCCTATTGGTCAAGAAGTGAGGATTCTTGCTTTCTTGATGTTGAGATGTCATCCATATAGAAGGCTGTTGTGCCTGATCTTCTGAAGCAAGAGCTGTTGGTGAATTCCAGTTACCAGAGATGTGTGACATTTGAGTTGGGCAGCACAACTCTCTAGGGACTATGTCATCAAAACTACCTATTCTATATGCTTCACAAATAATACATTTTATAGACATTACATCTTTGTAAGCTCCCTTATTTCTTGTTCAATTTTCAGATGCATAGGAAACAAATGAAAACACTATGACTTGGGACATAGCACTACAGTCATCCAAGTGGCATCCCTTCTGTTTAGCACTTTAAAAAAGGCTCTTGAAAGTAGATTTGCCCTTTGTAAATCATAATTTTGTTTGGTTTTTTTTTTTACTCTTGCTTGTTTCCATGTTGTTGATTGTCAAGCCAAGTAAAAGAAAATAATAGACAACTTCAGTTGTTTCTCTACTTATCATAATGTTACCTTTTGGTCCAGTTGTGATATTATTATTATTTTCTGTATTTTGAGGTATAGTCCATATTGAAGGATATTGAACTACACAGTTTTTTATCTTCTTCAGTCTGTGCTTTAAATTCTCACTTTCCCCAAGCTAGGTTGTGTCATCTGCATAACACAGGCTAATGATGAGTCTTCCTTGAATCCTGATGTTGCTTTCCTCTTTACATAATCCAGTTTCTTAGATTATTTTCACACACTTAAAGGAGCTCTAATTGCCTATTTCATATGGAAAAGATGGACAGTGTTTTCCTATTAAGATTTACATCATTGGAAATGAGATGGAGACTCCCTATGTGTCTGAGTTAATTCAGTTGCAATTAGTTAAAGATATCAGATCGCTTGGTAAAGAGATCATTTTAACTCAAATTTGTTAATCTTAATTTTTTAAAAATTATACTAGTTTGTTTACAAAATTCAAATGCATTGTTTTATTTATTTTGTTTTGTAACACATAGTTAGGAAACACATAGTAAGGTGGCCTAGTGGTACGAAACTGTACTGCAATCACAAAAGCACGAGATTTGAGTCCACCAGCGTCTCCACAGGAGAAGGATGGGCAATCTCCTCTCATGCGATTAATTGCCTCTGACCCCCCAATTCCCTGGAGAGTCAGCTATGGGCCAGTTCTGACTTGATGGTAAATAACAACAACAACAACACATAGTTTGAACAAATAGTAAAATTTCTATTGTGCTCTAACATATAGTTCTAACACACATTGTTTACTAACCAGTGAAACTTTAATCTTAATATATTGTTTATGCTGTATAAACTTGGTTTCAGGAAATAAAAAACTTTTACATTGCTATCTTAATTAATATATGGATATAATGTCAGTAAATCCTTGGTTTTAACAGAATAAATGCCTCTCCAAGATTATGACCTACTTCTAATTTAGTCTTAGGTTTATGTTTAATTAATTTTATAACTTTTGTTAAAATGATTTTCCTCCCAAGAACTCTATTATATCTAATTATGGAGAACTTGAAACCCCTTATTACCAACTTAATGCTTATGGAATTGTAATTTTTTTTATGAGTTTCAGGGACTATGAACCAAGGTTTGCAAAAAAAATATGAAAAGGCAATGTTAGAACAGATATCTAAATATTTAATTAAAATAAAATCAAGAAGCCTTACCCTATGCTCTATTTCATATGCACATTGTCAGTGATGCCACATTGAGCAACAATTGAAAATTCCAGAATGAGTTCTATTAGCAAAGAACCATAAATTTGAAGGCGGAGTTCACATTTATAAGTTTGAATGGGAAATATTGCTAGATTTATTTAATCAAGGTAGCTACCATTTAAACAGAATATGCTGCTAATAGCCTAAAATGTTATGAGGCAGCAATTTAAATAAAATTTAAGTTAATCTCTGGTAGTTTCACAACCCTAAATCTAATTTTCCTGACTAGTGTGAGATCTTTGGATTTATTTCAAGAAACAACCTCTTTGGACAATCTTTGAAGAAGATGCACAGACTGTCGTTATGAACTTATTAACATGTAACCATAGCAGCCACTATGAATGGACACTTCACTGTTAATCAGGTGCTTTAATTATACCTTTTATTATCATTTTAAACACAATCTGGTTAGTACTATCTCTGAGGGTAGAACACATTTTTTTGCAACGTATTCTACCCAGCAATTATTTTTGGCCTGTGAGCTATACATTCTCTGTGGTAAGCACTCAACTCTGTACTTCTGACTGGAAAGACACTTTGGCAATACTAACTGCCATCCAGTTGATTGTGACTCATACCAGTCCCATGGTTTCACAGTAGAACCTATGTTTCAAAGGATTTTATATGGCTGATTTTTTTTTTTTAAGTAACTCACCAGACTTTTCTTCTGAGGCACCTCTTGGTGGGCTTGACCCTACTTTAGGTGAACAGTCAATCACATTAACTGCTTGTACCACCCAGGTATTATGTCCTACTTATAGAGCATATATGTGTGCATGAAAGATTGCATGCTATTCAAGAAAGTGAAATTTGAATGTCACATGTATTTCTTGTGAAATAAAGTATTTTCTTCATTTTTCAGTATTTTTTAATGACTTAAAAATATAGAAACACTGTTAGGTTGTATGCTTTACAAAACTGTGAGGCAGCCCAGATTTGACCTACAAGTCTTAGTATGTCAATTCATACAATACAGTTACTTCAGAGCAGTGGCTTGAAATGCAGCAAGACACAGTGACTTCAAAGAAGCAGAGACATTTTTTATTCATATGCTCCCCCTCTTTTTTATTCTTATGCCTCCATCCGCTAAATTAGAGTTTATATTCCAATCAAGGGCTTAACATCTTCCTTTAGTCAAGACTGAAAAATTAATGACAAACAAATGGATCATGGCTGAGCTGGTATAAGGTTTCTTCAAGTCAATGTTGTTGTTGTTGTTGTTATGTGCCGTCGAGTCGCCTGTGACTCATAGCGACATTTTAACACAGATTATTGGCTTCAGTGCAGCTTTTAATCAATCAATCATTACCCAAAAAACTCAAACTCACTGCTGTTGTGTTGGTTCTGACTCATAGTGATCCTCCATTCGACAGCTGAGGCTAATAAATCTCACCAGGAATTGAATTCCTATCCTTCTCTCTTGGAGCCTTTTAAGGTTTTGAACCACTGGAGATTCAGGGAATGTTGGTTAGCTGTAGAACATACTAGGGACTATGTTGCCAATGAGTCTCCGCTTTTATTAATTTTTATTATTGCTGCTATGACTCATAGCTGACCCTCCAATGGGTTTACAGCTTCACTTTCTCCCAAGGAGCAGCTGATAGAGTCGAACCATGAGGCTTTAGGCTGGCAACATAGCTCCAGGCCACCTGATCTCTCCACTGATTCATTAGTCCTTCAAATAAAACCAACTTATTTTCCCCATTTAGCTCCTATAATTTATTTGTTTTTAATGTAAAATATTAATATTTTATAATAAGTGCTACTTTTTCTTTAATTAAAAAGTAAAAGTATTATTAAAGCTAACTTCCTATAGAGGAAAACAAAGAAGGTGAGGAAGAAAATATGTGGAGAAGTCAAATA
The DNA here is from genome assembly GCF_000299155.1 of Elephantulus edwardii. Classification (NCBI taxonomy): domain Eukaryota; kingdom Metazoa; phylum Chordata; class Mammalia; order Macroscelidea; family Macroscelididae; genus Elephantulus; species Elephantulus edwardii. The sequence continues at coordinate 558,893 of NW_006399899.1, forward strand.
TCAATTATGTTCCGTTTTGAAATTATCTTTTAAAAAATTTGGTTATTCAGAGTTTTTGAAGATCTGCCATTAAAGAACTGGGTGATCAGTTCTGCTTCTTTATTTTGAATCTATAGAAATAATAATAATACATTTTGTTAATAATTATTATACTAATACATTATATTATTACTATATTATGTATAGTAATAATAATAATTATTATTATGAATGTTTACTGAAAAGTAAGTGAAATTCAGCTACTTAGATTGAACAGGTATGGAGACATCTTTTGATGCATCATCTTCCCAGTACCAAACCATGTAGTGCTCCCCTGCTCCGTTCGCACAACAGCCTCCTGATCCAGGTATGCTGTTGTTTTTGTTATGTGCCATCTAGTAGCCTGTGACTCATAGTGACCCTATGTACCATGGCTCGAAATCCTGCTCTATCCCTTGCCAGTCTTATTGACTCTGACACACCCATCCCCACTACCCCAGCAACGGAATCAATCCATCTTATCGAGGATCTTCCTCTCCTGTGCTGCCCTCCACCCTCCCAAACATGGCATCCCTCTCCAAGGACTGATCTCGCCTTGCAACATGTCCAAAGTATGTCAGACAAAGCCTCAGAATCCTTGCCTCCAAGGAGCAGCCTGGCTTCACCTCTGTAGGATGAACTTGTTTGTTCTCCTAGCAGTCCATGGTATTTTCAATACTAGGTTCCTAGGACATAAACACAATTAAGTGTTCTGGGATTCCCATTCTCTCAATGTCAGCCACAACTTGTGATGATCCACACAGTCAAATGCCTTTGCATAGTCAATAAAGCACAAATAGACATTCTTCTGGTATTCCTTACTTTCAGCTAGCATCCATCTGAAAACAGCAATGATAGCTCTGGTGCCATGGCCTCTTCTAAATCCCACTAGAACGCCTGGCAATTCCCTATCTATGTATTGTTCCAGCCATCCCACTCCATTCCATTCCATTTTTTCAATGATCTTCAGCAATATTTTTCTAGCATGCAATACCAATGTTATTGTTTGATAGTTTCCACGTTCAGTTGGACCACCTTTCTTGGAAATTGGAACAAATATAGACTTCTTCCATTCCATTGGCCATACAGCTGTTCTCCAAATTTCCTGGCATAGAATAGTAGTGAGTGAATCAAAGGCTTTATCTGTTAATTGAAACAAGTCAATTGGAATCCCATCAATTCCTGGGACCTTACTTTTTGCCAATGCCTTCAATGTAGCTTCTACTTCCTCTTTTATTATTACCATTGGCTCCTGTTCATTTGGTACTTTCTGAAATTTTTCAGTGTCAATAAATTCTTTCTGGTCCAGTGACTCTGGACTCTATGAAGAGGAGTGTGGCATCAAGATTGGAGGGAGACTCATAAATAACCTGTGTTATGCAGATGGCACAAACTTGCTTGCTGAGAGTGAGGAGGATTTGAAGCACTTATTACAGAAGATCAACGAATGCAGCCTTCAGTATGGATTGCATCTCAATATGAAGAAAACAAATATTCTTACCACTGGACCAAATAGGCTGTGTCATGAGGGATAGAGAGGAGACTGAAACTGTCAACAGCTTCATCTTTCTTGGATCCACAATTAATATCCTTGGTACAAGCAGTCAGGAAATAAGAAGACATATTGCAGTGGGAAAATCTGCAGTTTAGGGGCCTTTCCAAATTTTTTAGTAGTGACGTCAGTTTGAGGACTAATGTGCGTCTGATTTAGGCCATGATCTTTCTGATTACTAGATGACAGAGAAAGAATGAATACCTTTAAGCTGTGATGTTGAAGAAGAGCACTAAGCATTTCAAGGATGGCCAAAAAAATGAATAAACATGTCTTGGAGAGGGTGCTGCCAGAGTGCTCATTGGAGGCATGAGTGATGAGGCCTCACCTCACATACTTGGACATATTGCTAGAAGGTGCTATTCCTTGGAGAGGAACATGATGTTGGGAAGGGCGGAGGGTCAGTAAAAAAGAGGAAGACCTACAACCAGGTAGATTGACAAGGTGACTGCTGCAATGGGCTCTTGTGTGTCAGGAAGTGTGAGGATTACGCAGGACAGGTCTGGTTTCAGGTCTTTTGTAAATAGAGTTACTATGAGTCATACTCGACTCAATGGCTCCAACAACAATATTCAGTTATTTATACATGCTTCATTTTGTAACACTTGATATAACTTTCTCAATATAACACTCTTCTGTTTTCTCCCTGGATGTCCAATACCATTCGTCCTTCTTTCCTGCTTCACTTGCTTCTTATCTTTGTTTTGGGGAAGTGCTGCCTTTTGATCTTTTATGATTGTTTATGTATAGAAGCAATATCCTCATGGTCTTACTTTTCCCTTTAAAAACCAGTCTCTCCTTTGGCTGCAAAGTGATGTCAGTTCCAGGCTCAGTGTTTCTGACAGTGTCTTGCAGATCCGATAAACTAAGTCTCCTTTTGCTAAGAGAAACTTCTTTACGGATTCCTAGACAACAGTTAAACATTTTTTTTCCAGTATAAAAATTGAAGGATCATGTTTTGAAAACTAACCATTGTTTCCTCCAATGGATACGAAGTCAGTCAACAAACTTTTAATAGTGGGAGAAAAGAAACAAAAGAAAGAGAAGAAATAGATGCCTCTATCAGAAGGGATTAAGTTAGATAAACATGATGTGGTATCTTGCTTAGAAGTGATGAGAAGTTAATTTCACAACAGAAAAACAAATAGTAGGTGGAAAGGAAGAGCTGTCAAGGTTTTGTAAACAAATTAAGATTGGAGTGAGTTAAGAATAAAGATTAGTCACCCAGTCAGTGTCAATGTATCTTAAAGGGCTAATAAACTTAGCTAGACAAGATGATAATATTCACCACACTTTATATATATGTATATATATTTAGAGCTAACTCTTCACCTGGAACTATGTTAAGTATTTTATAATATATTACTTAATTACCAAAAAAAAATCATGAGTTTATTTGCTGGAATTATCTCCACTTTACAAATGGGGAAAGGAAGTACAGAGAGGTTAAGTGCGTGCCCCAAATCACATAGTAGGGAAGGCATAAAAATGGGCTTCCCTTCAGGCTTGCGTGATGACAAAGTCTGTATCCTTAATTGCTATGCAAAATTGCCTCTTGTTCCTAATTATGAATATGAAATTGAAGCAGAGTGGTGTCATGATTTAATATTTTATGTGAGTAATGGACTAATGTAATTTTAATAGAACTTTGTAATTTATAAAACACATGCATATACACAGTGCTTCACTTGAATTCTATAATATCTGCATGTGGGGTATAAGTACAAAACTTAAATTTGATGAAGTCAAGTGACTTTTTCAAAGGTCGTGAGAATGAAAAAAATGTTGCTAGATGGGATGGGCATTCTCCTCTCATATGATTTAAACTTCTTAAAACCTTCCGGAGGCTATGGGTCAGATCCAACGTGATGGTACACCACCACTACAACAACATATATACATTGTTAAGTACTGTCGAGTTGGGTATAGCTCACATTACTATGAACAACATCTGAATCTTGCTTTATCCTCTGCCATTCTCATCATTTCTGACATATTTGAGCTTACTGCTACAGTTACTGTGTCAATACATCTTGTTGAGATCATTCCCACCTTTCTAAGCAAGACTTCCACCCCCCCCACCCAAGGAATAGCCCCTCTTACAACATGCCCAAAGTATGCAAGAAGTTTCACCATCCTTGCCTCTGAGAAGCAACTTCAATATACTTTCTCCAGGATTTGTTTTGTGGTTGTTTTTTGTTTTTGTTTTTGTTTTTGTTGTTGTTGTTTTACGTTTATGGAATATTCAGTACTCTTCTTCCATAGTATAACCCAAAAGCATCAAACCCTTCTGTCATCCTTATTCATTGCCCAATTATCAGATGCATAACAAGTGATTGAAAAGATCATGGCTTAACTCAGATGCAACTTAGTCGTTAAACTGACATCATTGCTCCTTCACACTTGGAGAAGGGTTTGACAGCAGTGTTTAAATATATCCACATACCACATTCTACTTCATAAAGTCCAGCCTCTTGAATTATTTGCTCGCAAACAGACTGAATAGATAGAGATAAAGGACTCAGCCGTGACGCAGAGCTTTCTCAATTTTAAACCACTGCAGTATTTCCTCGCTCTGTTTCGACAACTTCTTGGGTTAAGTATAGGTTTCATATGAGTACAATCAATAATCTGAGATTACCATTCTTCTTAGTGTTAACCATACTATTTTATGATCCACACAGTCAAACATCCTTCTGTAGTCAATAAAACACAAACAGACATTTCTCTTGTATTTCCTGCACAGCCTCTTCTAAACTGAGCTTCAGTTAGGGGCAATTCTCTGTCAATGTACTCTTCTAGCCATTTTTCAATAATCGTTAGCAAGATTTTATCTGCATGTGATCATTTGCATTTCTATTGGACCACTTTTCCTGGAAAGGAGTTCCAGTGGCTTACTAGTAAAAAGTTTTGCTGCCAATGCAAAGGCATGTGGTTCAAAAGGTGTGTGTCAGCTTTGTTTCCTTTGTCTGCATCCTGAGAAAATAATTCAATAAGTATGATTACATGAAGAAGAATATCATGTGTTATGCAGATGATACAATCTTCCTTGCAGAAACTGAAGAAAACTTGAAGCACTTACTGCAGAAGATCAAAGGCTACAACCATCAACATCTCAGCATCATGGAAAAAAAACCCCTCACCACTGAACAATATAAAATATCATGATAGATGGAGAAAAGATTGAAGTTGTTAACAACTTCATTTTACTTGAATCCGTAGTCAACAGTAGTCAATAAATCAAGCAATGTGTTGTATTGGGAAAATCTGCTGTCAAGGACTTGTCCAAAGTCCTAAAGAGAAAGGATGTCACTTTAAAGACTAAGGTGCACCTGGCCAAAGCCTTGGTATTTTCAATAGCTTCTCATGATCTGTAAGTTGTATAGTAAGTAAGGAAAACAAAGAAAATCTATGCCTTTAAATTGTTGTGTCTGTGAAGAGTACCAGATATCCATGGACTGTCAAAGAAAAAAAAAACAAATCAGTCTTGAAGGAAGTATAACCAGAATGCTCCTTACAGGCAAGGATTGTGAGACTTCATCTCTTTTACGTTGGGTATAATTTCAGGAAGATGCAGTCCTTTGAGAGAGATACCATGCTGGGAAAGGTAGAGGTCAATGGAAGAGAGGAACACCCTCATTGACATGGATTAACAGTGACCACCACAATGAGCTTAAGCATGATGAAGCCGTTGAGGAGGGCATAGAGTAGAGTAAGGTGCCTAACTATAGAAAAACCAAACAAACAAGACAGCAACACCACCATAACGTCTCTAAATATTTTAAATACTAAAACTGTAACATATGAACTGTGAAAGCTTAGGTGGCATAGTCCATATGGAGTTGAGCTGCTCCTGCAAAGGCAGTACCTCTTTAAAGGTTAAATCCACTAGCAAACTCTGCAGGAAAAGACTAATCTCCTTCCATGTAATTTAGTTTCCCAAAAACCCACAAGAGAGTCAGATACGAGTCAGTTCTGCCTCTGTAATAATGACTGGGTGAGCATTTTTTAGGGTACTTGAAGCAATCTATTTGATTGAGATACATATCAACCATTTATGTGTCATCAGTGTGCGAACCTATATAGGTGTCTTTGGTACATATAGAAACTCAATTGATAAGGATTTCCCCCACCTGCTTGTGGACATATTGAATATCTCAGAAACAGCATGGGAATCAGACTGGAAATATCTAGGTCCTTGTCTCAGCCCTCCCCTCAGCTAGTGGTTAAGTGTCAAAGGGAGTCATACTTTACACGCATGTGTAGTCAGGGGTTGGTATACTGGCTCTGGGAAAGGGGGAGCGATTCCTATTTGTAGAATAAGCTAACTTTAAATGACCTCTGTGATACTGAAAGAGGACTTGATGGATTCTCACCAAGTGTAAGGTGGTTTGGTCTCACTCCTGAGTAAAAACTGAGATTGAATTAGTGTTCCCAAACTGTTAAAAGAGAAAATATTTTCCCCTCTGATCTATAAATTGCATGGAACTGACATAAAGAAAACAAATACAAATGGCAGTCCACTGAGTGGCGCAGGGTCCAGGCGTACAGCTGAAATGGACCTCATCCCACCTGTGGAGTGCTCTAGGACGTTCCTGAAGAAGCTGCTAGTGAGGTCACCTCTTAAGAGTCCTTCATGGACTTTTAATCTGTGGTCATATTATATGGAGGGAAGAGGAGGGAGAAATACATGTTTTCATTTGCTTAGTGGCAAGAAGTTGTGCTGCAATCCCAAAGGCATGGTTTGAGGCCACCAGCTGCTCCGTGTGAGAAGGATGGACAATCTCCTCCCGTGTCATTAACTGCCTCTGAAAACCCGCTGGAGGGTCAGTTATGGGTCAGTTCCAACTATGATAAAACACACACTACCACAACCACCACCACCACAACAATCATTGAGAAAATATTTACTCCTGTAAATCTATAAGGGTGCTCTGGTGGCCTAGTGGCAAAAAGCTGTACTGTAATCTGAAGGCATATGGTTCAAATCCACCAGCTGTCCTACTCAAAGTATCGACCATCTCCTTTCCACGAATAGGTGCATCTGAAAATTTGGTGGAGGGTCAGCTGTGGTTTAGTTCTGACTAGACAGTATACCACAACAATATGGGTCTATGTGCTTTTAGTAAATCAGGTGACTTCCGACCAATGCAAAGCTGAAATTTCACTGACATAAAACAAAAAAAGATAAAACCATAATCACCTGAGTAACTGTGTTGTGTAAGTAAGCACCCTGCTCTGGTTGAAGCACCATGCTGCTGCTTAGACACTCCCTGCAGTAGCTCATGGGCCTACATGTCTCAGTCAGCTCGATCACCTCAGTGGTCTAAGAAAGACTAAGACAGTAGTAAATCCATTCTCAGGTTGAGAGTTGGGAGTAAGGAAGACCCTTCTTAAAGAAAACAGCCTTTTATTTGGTACAGAATTTAATGATTTTCATATGTCTTCAAAGTCAATGCCATCCACTTCTAAAGCAACTCTATGAGTTAGCACTGGGTTTGTATTAGCTTCTAGACTCCCTTTCTGCATTATGATTTTTGCAAAGGCTGTTTCCTCTAACTAGATATTCTCCCTGCTCCTCTTTACCTGCTCGAACCAGTAAGATACCTCTTCTGTGAAAATGATTCTCTTGTTGTCCACTGCTATTGTGCCTCTGGTGTATATATTCAACACGCCCCTTTCCTTGACCCTTTGTAGAATTGCAATGCTGTTGTAGCTGTTAAGCCCTCAAGTCAATTCTGACTCATAACCTGTATGTGTTCTACTAGACTAGAAATGACTCATGGAGGTTTTGGGTTGTCTTCCCCCCCACCCTCCATGCAATCTTTATAAGAACTACACACCAGGTTAGCTACTGGTGTTATTGGTGTTAGTAGCTGTTACTTGGTTACTTAGTAACTTAGTAATTAGGTTAGGTTATCCTAGGACTCACCAGAATACAAATGATTGCTTTAGTGCCTTTTTATCTGCTTCTGTCTCTTCAAAAGACACAACTAAGCTTTGGTGGCATCTCTCACCCACTGCCATTGAGTCAGAATGGATTCCTGACTGACCTTCCAATGGGTTTTGAAGGCTGTAAATTACACAGGAGGACACCAATCATCTTTTTCCCTTGGAGTACCTGGTGGATTCGAACTGCATACCTTTGGGTTAGCAGCACAATACCTTACCACTAAGTCACCAAAGCTCCCTATGTTAAGAATAGAAAAAATAAGGCACATGAAAGAGTGACATCATTTCTTCCATTTCCTGGCCCAGACATTCCTTAGGCTAAATGAAGTGTTAGATTGAAATTAGAATGAAAACTTCACAAAGAAAATATCCATAAACTTCCTAGTTTAATAATTTTTCCTTAAAACTTTTAATATATTTTATGTAGTTACTTGTTAATCTCTCTCCTCTAGAATATTAGGTTTATAGTTCATCAAGCCTTTCCCTGTTTTGTTTACTTCCACACGTTCCATGTAGAGCAACGCCTATCAGAAGGCAGAAAATACTGGTTTAAAAACACCCAAAAATTACAAATGGGCAACAATACTACCACTATCTGTTTCTATTAACATATGTACATATGATATCCTCACTTATCCTATACTGTCTCAGCACAAGTGCATCCAGGGTGCTTTGTAAAGGCAAGGACAGTGAAACATACTTTGGATATGCGGTCAGGATGGGCATATCCTTGGAAAAAGGTGTCATGCTTGGGACAGTCAATGAGAGTTTGACAAAATGTAACAATGAGCTGTGCATGGTGGAGCTTTATGGTGTGAGAATGTCATAGAATTTTTACAAATTTATAAAATGTCTTAATATTCTTCTCAAAAGAAGACACATCTAATAGGTGTTTGAGATACCTGTTCTTAGGCCTTCTGTCATTGTTGCTGTTAGATGCCATCAAGTCAAATATGTAACTCACAGTGACCCTATGAACAACAAATAGAAACCTTGTCCCATCCTATGAATTGATTGTTCTTTTGTCTACTGATGGGTATATTCAATATACTTTGCCAACACAAAAATTAATAGCATCAATTATTCTTTGGTCTTCCTCATTTTCTGTCTAATTTTCACATGCATAAGAAGCAATTCAAAAGGTCAACAGTTTTCTTGTGGTTTGGGTTTTTTTATTTACACATAAATTAAGAAAACAAAGAATGGCACTAGTTCAATTAGTTACCCATGAAGTCTCCAGCCCTCAAAGAATAAAACTGAAATTAGCTTAACATCTGTATTTCTATATGTAACACTTTAAAAACATCAACTCATAAATGCCTCTTCCTCTCCCCTTCACTTATTCTTATATCAACATCATGTAAACAGTTCCTGAATTCTGTGTATACTTAATAAATGTAAGTTAATTGGTTAAAAGTTCACTTTGTAACACTATATTGAGTTTTCACTAACTGCCTATGTCTTTAACTCTGGGAACGGCCTCCTAATTAAGCAGCCTCGCTCTATGAGTTTGCTCTAATAATGACTTTTTATTCCAATTAATACAATGCAATGGGAAAACTAATTCACTGTAAAAATTTCTCTGCATTGAAAGGAAAGTAGGTGGAGTAGATTTGGTCTAAAGTGTTGCTGGCAGGAATTGTATCCTTAATTCTTCCCCCCCCCCCTTACAAAATGTGGCCCCTCTGTGGATTTCCTGTGCTTGTACTAACTATGTAAATGTATCTATGATTGATTTTTAAAACAGCACACCAGGGCATATTCAGCCCCTGAACAAGAAAAATATCATCCAAGTGTAAATAGCCAGTGGAGCATTAAAACTGTTTCTTCTGTTCCTTGCGGACTTGCAGAACCCAGTGAGAGCAGGGATACTTCCAAAATTCTTGTTTCCCACAAGACTGAATTAGAATCAACTAGAAAAATGGGTAACAAAAGTGACACCCAGAGGTCTCTGGAATAATAAAATATTCAAAAGTCTCTGCAGTTCACGAAGAATTCTTGAAACCACCTGGCATTTTCTAGCTTGAACCTGCAGGTAAAGGTTTTAAAAGTTTCATTCTAATTGCACATTGTGATGTGTGTTCTTATTTCCAAATCAGACACACTCTACAGGTTTCCAGTGATAACGGTATTAAATGCCTATTAATCCAATGCTGTGGGAAAACCAATATGTTAGATGAGCAGTTCTCAATATAACAAATGCCATATTAGGGACATAAGGATGCTGACAATTGTTGAACAATATGCCCTTACGCCATTCTCATTAAAATATGAATATATGCATACTGCTGATGTTGGTACATAGTGATCTATGTCATGTCTCATTTTCTTTACGAGAAACTAGACAAAAATGTGTGTATAGAGCATTTCAGCATTAAAATATTTTCTTAAAAATATTATTGATGCTATATAGTCCTGTGAGCAAGTATACAATTTTGGTTGCAACAATTTCTGAGATTAATAGGTTCCCAAGCACGGGTGGCATCCACTTCCTAAACAACATGCCTCCAGAAACTCTATGAACTTTGATAAATGTTGATAGTTATAGAAAGGCTTCAGGCCTTTTGTTCATATGAGTCATGCTCAACTTGAAGAAAATCAACAACAACGACATATGGACTATTTACGTAACAGATATAATGAGTTGACATATTTGGGGATCTTTTATCCTCCCACTTTTCCCTGGAGTTGTGGGTTGTGGATATACAAAGTGATCTTTAAAGCTTTTTCATTTTTGTCTATTTTACTAAAAAAAGAAAAAGATTGCTGTCTGCATGTAAACAGCCCAAATGTTCAACCACAAACAAATGGACTGAGAAATTCTGGTACATTCACACTATGGAATACTATGCAGCACACAGGAGCAAGAACTTGTAAATTATTGTAAATAAATTTGTAAATTACTACATAATTTGGGAGGGACTGGGGAGCATTATGCTGAGTAAACTAACTCAGTTCCACAAGGATAAATATTGTATATAACTGTTACTGTAGAATGAGTATAAGGATCCAGGAGGGGCGGCAGAGACTGGAAGCAGAGAGTTGTGGATGTGCAGGGGGAAGAGGGGTACAATTTGATGGGGGGGGTGAGGGAATTTAAAAGAATTTGTTCAAATTGGTATTTTAATTTTGTAAATAAACTAGTAGAAAAAATGAATATTGAAAAAAAAAGTTTGCTGTCTGTAGGAGTTTTATTGTAGGATCAAGTTACTATGTGTTTTCAACACCTTCAATTTTCCTTGTCCCTAGTAACAAGAAGACACAGGAAATTGCTGTTGTTATGTACCATTGTGTCAACTAGGAATCATAGTGATCCTACAAACAACAGAACACATCTTTGCTTTATCTTGTGCCAGCCTCATGATTGCCGACATGCCTGAGCCTACTTTTACAGTCACTAGATTAATCCACCTTGTTGAGGATTTTCCTTCCTTTCTCTACCTGCCACCTTTCCAAAAATCATGTATTATTTCAAGGACTGACCCCTCCTGAAAATATGCCCAAAGTGCGAAGGATGAAGTTTCACCATACTTGCCTCTAAGGAGAGCCTTGATTGCACTCTAGAAATAGCATGGAATAATCCTTTTTGAATCCTCCCTTACGAAAAACAAAACAAAACTGACTTATCCTAGTTTTCTCACAGAATCTATTTCAAATAGAAACAGAAATAAATATAGGTTGCATCTCAACAACAAGAAAATAAAAATCCTTATCACTAAACCAATAGCCACTGTGGAAGGAAGAAAGATTGGAGTTGCCAGGTTTGGGGTTTTATTTGAACCTACAATCAATATCCATTGTAGCAGCAGTCAAACACTTTTTTAAAAGACACGTTTCATTAGGGGATATCTTGTGTCAAGGAACTCTTTGAAGTGCTAAATAGTAAGGAAGCCAGTTGTGTGCCAGATGCAAGCAATGGTATTTTCATTTGTTTCCTATGAAATATCATCTCATGGAGATCAAAAGAACAAACACATTTGTTTTAGAGGAAGTGCCACTCGAATGGTTCTTAGAGATAAGGATAGTGAAATTCATGTCATACATTCTGGGCATGTTGTCAGAAGGGTCCAGTCCTTTACAAGAGCATCATGCTTGGAAGGTAGGTCAGCTAAACAGAGGAAGATTCTCGATGAGAAGGATTGACACAGTGACTATATGACTGAGCACGATGGGGATCATAACTAGGGCACAGGACACAGCAAGGTTCAGATCTGCTGTTCTCAGGGTTGTTACGAGTCATAATGTATTCAACATGAAATAATAACATGAAAAAGTACAGCTTGCCCTCACACTTCTTCCGTACTCCCTATTTATTGTCTTCCTGATTTTTTTTTAATTTTAGGGAAATTTTATATATAAAAATTATTTTCACTTGCATCTCTTTGATTAATGAGGTGCATGGTTTAAAATCTGGAAAGGTTTGTATCCTATTGTGTCATGATTATGTACTGTCTCCATACTTGTTCAACCTGTATGTTGAGAACATAATTTGAGAAGTTGGATTTATGAGAAAGAGTGTGGCATCAGGATTGGATAAAGACTTATCAACAATCTGCATTATGCGTATGACCTCTCCAATTTATTGAGTATAATGATGTCACTTAGAGGACTAAGGTGTATTTGATTTAGATCATGATATTTCCTATCATTTGCTACGCATCTGAGAGCTGGACTCTGAGTAAGGACGACAGAAGAAGAATTGATGCCTTTGTAATGTTGAAGAAAAGTAGTGAACATCCCATGGACTGCCAAAAGTACAAACAAATGTATCTTGAAGACAGAGTAGCCAGAGTGTTCTTTGGAGGCAAAAATGATAAAGCTTTATCTTACATACTTATTACATGTTTCTAAAAGAGGTTATTCCTTGGACATGGACATGATACTTGGAAATGTAGATAGTTGACAAAGGAGAGGAATATCCTCAATTGGGTGGAAAGACACAGTAACTGCTACAAAGGGCTACAGTGTGTAAGGATATGTGAGGATGGCACACGATAGGACAGGGTTCAGATCTGTTGTTCAGAGGGTTGCAGTGGATTGTACCTGATGGCATCTAACAAGAAGAAGAAGTAGAATTGATAAGAAAAAAGGTCAATATAGAGGTGAAAGAAAAAACAATGTATATCAGAAAAGACCATTAAAATGGCACTGGATCATCAAGGAGCCAACACAAAGGGAAAAGAGGTTCAATTAATAGGGCTGGGCAGAAGATTTCAAAGGGCAAATTGAGAAAACAAAAGAAATAACAGTCTATTCAGAGACTTAGAACTGGAGAATAAAAATGGAGGAACTTGTTCAGCATTTCTCAAGCTGAGAGAATTGAAAAAAAACAAACTAAATCTTCAAGTTGTAATATTTGGAGACGTTTTGGGCAATGTCTTGAATGATCCAGGAACCATCAAAAGAATATGGAGAGAATACACAGAATGACTGTAGCAAAAAGTCTGGCTAATACTGAAATACATCAGGAAGTACTATAAGGTAATGAAGGAGAAAATGCAAGCTGCTTTTGAGGCATTAGCAAAAAAGAAAGGCCCAAGAACCAATGGGATACCAAATGCCATGTTTTAAAGAACAGACGCAGCACTGGATGTGTTCACCAGCAATTGATGATCTGACCCACAGTCGGCCCCTGGTCTGGTTTTGACTGCTGATCTTGAGCTTCTCCAAAGATTCCTTCCACAGATATAGTTAATTTGATTCCTGTGCAGTCCATCAGGTGAAGTCCATGTATAAAGTCACCATTTGTACTTTTTTTAAAAAAAGGCATTTGTTGTTGTTGTTGTTGTTATGTGCCATCAAGTCGCTTGTGACTCATAGAGACCCTTTGTACAAGAGCACTAAACTCTGTTCTATCCTGTGCCAACCTAGCCATCTCAAACGCACTCCTTCCCACCACTCCAGTCACAGAATCGATCCATTTCATTTAAGGTCTTCCTCTCATTCACTGCCCCTCCACTCTCCCAAACATGATGTCCTTCTCCAAGGACCAGTCCCTCCTTGCAACATGCCCAAAGTATGTCAGACAAAGCTTCAGAATCCTTCACTCCAAGGAGCATTCTGGCTTCACTCTCTCCAGGACAAACCTGTTTGTTCTCCTAACAGTCTATGGTATATTCAACACTCTTCTCCAGCACCACAGCTCAAAGGGATCAATTCTTTTTCTATAATCCCTGTTCACTGTCCAACTCTCTGATGCATAGCACATAATTGCAAAGACTATAGCCTGGATCAGGTGCACCTTAGTCTCCAGCCTGACATCACTCTTCAGTACTCTTGAGAGGTTCCCCACAGCTGACTTTCCCAATGCAATTTGTCTCTTGATTTCCTGGCTGCTGTTACCAAGAGTGTTGACTATGGAGCCAAGTAAACTAAAACCATTAACTGTCTCAATCTCTTCACCATCCATACTGATGCTGCCAATTGGCCCAGCGGTGAGAATCTTTGTTTCCTTGATGTTGATCTTCAATCCATATAGGAGGCTGAAATCCTTGACATTCTGTAGCAACCCGCTTCAGGTCCTCCTCAGTTTCAGCAAGCAGGGTTGTGTTATCTGCATAACGCAGGTTGTTGATGATTTTTTCCACCAATCCTGATGTCACATTCCTCCTAATACAGCCCAGCATCTTGGATGATCTGTTCTGCATACAGATTGAAAAGGTATAGAGACAAAATACATTCCTGATGGGCCCCTTTCTTGATTTTCCATCCAGTGTCAAACATGCAATAAAAAAGGCATTTACAATTACTAAATCATTGAACATATAAAACTTGGTCATTCTATTTCCAGCCCCATTTTTGTCAACAAGTACATACTTTCCAACTACTGTTCCTTCTTCATTGTTTCCAACTTTTGTATTCCTGTCACCAATTATCATTAATGCATCTTAATTGCATGTTTGATCAATTTCAAAAGATTGCAAAATTTCTTCTTAGAATAATTCTTCTTAGCTCTTATTCATTGTTTACCTTTCACATGTACATGGAACAACTGAAAATGCCGTGGCTTGGGTGGTTGTTATGTGCCATTGAGTCAACTAAAGACTCATAGTGATCCCATGAAGCAACAGTTCTGATCCTTGCCCTATCCTACGCAATTCTCATCATTCATGAAATACTTGAACCCACTGTTAGTGTCACTGTCATCTATCTCATCGAAGGTCTTCCTCTGCTATACTGACTCTACACCTTCCAAATACAATACTCTTTTTCACAGACTGGCCCCTCCTTACAATATTTCCGAAGTATTTGAGCTGGGGTTTCTCAATCCTTGCCTCCAAGGAGTACCCTTCTAAAAGACAAACTTGTTTGTTCTCTTTGTAGCCCATGGTCTATTCAATTCTCTTCTCCGATACCAAAATTCTAAGGCACCAACTCTTCTTATGCAATCATCAGTCACTGTTCACTTATATATGCATACCAAGAAACTGTAAAGAAATCTACAGCTTGGATTGGGCACACGTTAGTCTTTAAACTGACCTT
>NW_006399899.1:574531-590557 GCF_000299155.1 Elephantulus edwardii
TTTTAGCACTTTAAAGAGGTTATTGAAACCAGATTTCTCAATGCAATAAATAACATAATTTATATACTACTGCTTTTTTGTAGTTTCAAATAAAATGAAATAACTGAGAATGTCAATCTATCCTCCATC
Source organism: Elephantulus edwardii (assembly GCF_000299155.1). Lineage (NCBI taxonomy): Eukaryota > Metazoa > Chordata > Mammalia > Macroscelidea > Macroscelididae > Elephantulus > Elephantulus edwardii. The sequence continues at coordinate 574,661 of NW_006399899.1, forward strand.
ACGATGCTGTTTATTGTTCCAGTTGTGTGAATTTTGTTTTCTTTATGTTAAGGTGTAATCTAACCTGAAATCTAGAGTCTTTAATTTTCCTCAAAGAAGAAAGATTTACTATATCCTCATCATTAAATAGACTCTACTTTCAGGATGCAACTATTCCCCAGTCCTACTGTGCACGCCCTCTCACTTAAGAGATATTTTTCAGCACTTTATCGGACAACATTCTGCTGATATTTATTGGATTTTCAGACTTATTATTCAGCAGTGATGGTCATTCTCACTTGGTCCTTTTTTAGTCCATAAGCTATAATGAGAGCTCTCTTCCATGAATGTTATTGCTATTGTTAAGTACCATCAAGTTGAGTATGACTCATAGTGATCCTATGAGCAAAAGATTAGAACATTGTTCCATTATGCGCCATCCTCACAAGAACCCACTGCAGCAGCTGCTGTGTCAATTCACCTGGCTGAGGTTCGTCTTCTCCTTTGCTTACTCTCCACCCTTCCCAAAATCATGTCCTTCTCCAACCTTCCTGATATTTGAAATACCAGAAGCATACCTTTCAGAAGCACAACACACAAGTCATGACAGTATAACAAACTGACAAATGAGTCACTGTTAGATTATTTTAGAAAATAATTTTCATGAAATTATGTTAACAAAGAAGAATAACATCAAAGTCTAAATTTGGAGAATCTTGAAAATATACATGTTAGATATTATCTCTAAGTATTAGATTTTTTTTGCTATTTGCATGATCAAAACTGGAAATATAAGAGATTAATTATTCAATTTTTCTTGCTTCGAGTCTACGATTCTATATTTGATTCCCCACACATTTTTAAATAATAAATTTTTAACATTTTTAAATTTTAACATTTTTAAATAATCAATACTATAAAATTGCTTTTTTTCTTGGCCTTTTAAAGGATTCACTGAAGCAGTTTAAACTTTCTCTGTATATGTGTGTGTACATACACACACAAACACATGTACACATACATGAGATTTCTCCACATTCACTCTCAAAGACATATAAGTCAATTACTACTAAAACAAAAATAAGCTTAAAGTATGAAAAATAAAAATCCTTGCAATGGACCTGAAAGAGAATAAGGGTAGTCATCGGACAAAACAGATTTAAAGTAAAAATCTTTTTATAGTAAATCAATCATAAAATTATAAAAGAAGTAATTCAGTATGAGTATAGCAATTTTGTTGTTATGTGCCATTGAATTGCGACTCATAGTGACCCTATGTACAAGAGTCTTAAACCCTGCTCTATCCCACACCAATCTTATTGTATCTGACACACCTATCTATCCCCATTACCTCAGTCACTCAATCAATCCATCTCTGGAGGGTCTTCCTCTCCTGAGTTGTCCCTCCACCCTTGCAACATGTCCAAAGTATGAAAGACAAAGCTTCAGAATCCTTGCCTCCAAGGAGCAGCCAGGCTTCAACCTCTCCAGGACAAACTTGCTTCTTCTCCTAGCAGTCCAGGGTATATTCAATACTCTTCTCCAACATCACAGCTTGAAGGCATCAACTCTCCTTCTGTCATCTCTAGTCATTGTCCAGCTCTCTGATGCATAGTAAGTGATTGTAAAGACCATGGACTGTGTCAGGCAAACCTTAGTCTTGATATATATATGCATATGATATCAGAGCCACCAAGATATATGAAGCCAACACTGGTCAGACTAAAGGGAGCAATGGTTTTGCATTATTAATGGAAGACTTCAAAACGTATCAAAATATAATGCTTCATTTACTACTAATACAGTTGTACCCTTAACATTCATCTCTCAGCTGAGGCTAAAAATTCCATTAGGTCAGCGGTCATACCTATTTTGGTTGGGACTGTAAAAATACATATTCATAACAGACTGGTAATACAAATGGTTGAAAGAGTAAAGGATCCATTTTCCTTAAATAGTTCCCACATGTACAAAAAATAATAGAAAACACTAGTGTGCTTTTCAAGCTAAACACTCTTCATTGAGGCTAAACAGCCTGAGTATCTCAGAGAAAATTTTAAAAGTCTATGATCTTTGCTATCACTTGTTATGCATCAGAGAGTTGGACAATGACCAAGGAGGATAGAAGGAGAATTGATGCCTTTGAGCTGTGGTGCTGGAGAAGAGTATTGAGGGTACCATGGACTGCTAGGAAAACAATCAGATTCATTCTGGAAAGGGTTAAACTGGGAGGCTTCTTGGAGGCAAGGATTCTGAGGCACCATCTAACATACTTTGGACATATTGTAAGGAGAGACCAGTCCTTAGAGAGGGACATCATGCTTGGGAGGGTGGAGGGACAGCGCAGGAGGGGAAAGCCCCCTATGAGGTGGACTGATTCAGTGACTGGGATAATCGGGATGGGAATGTCAGAAACAGTGTGACTGGCACAGGACAGAACAGAGTTTAGGGTTGTTGTACATAGGGTCACTATGAGTCGCAAGCGACTCGACAGCACATAACAACAACTATATACTTTCTCAGTGAAGAGTTTCTCTTGATTGTAAAACGAGGAGGGTCTTCTGTATCTTTTCAAAGGGTGAAACTGACCCATCATTTGTTTCCGCAGTGTTCTTTTCTGTCTTCCTTTCACTCACATGAGTTTCATTATGCTAGGGTTGATACTCCACAGCAAATACTGCAAAGGTTAACCAGGTAGCCCAAATAGCCTACAAACCTCTTTGCATTTTTATGCCTTCATTACAACAAGTGGACTATTTTTATACATCTTAGCAGCTAACAATTGGCAAAACCTCAGGCTCAGAATAAAATATGACAAGGGCCAAGACAGGTAACAAAAACATTGCTTGTATTGCAGCCATTAATTGCAGTGCTTGGTAGAAGGGCACAAGGGAGAAGCCTAAGAAGGGGCTAGGAAGGAAATCCTGAAGGTAGCTAAAATGTTGTCCTGCGGAAGATGGGCAGGGTAGGAAGCATGCCTTCTCAGCCCTGACAGGTCTGAACTCTTTCATATTGCTATTGCTGGTGGTAGTCATCAAATCCACCCTAGTTTCTAATGAGCTCATATACAACAGAATAAAATGCTTCCCATATCTACATCATCCTTATGCTCATTTGCAAATCGGACCTCTGAGATCCACAGACTTTTGACAGGTAGATTTTTGGAAGTAATCACCAGATTTGTTGTTATGTGCCTTCTTATTGCCTGCTACTCGTAGCAACCCTATGTACAACAGCTCTGGAACCCTGTCCTATCTGAGCTAGTCTCACTGTCTCCAACACACCTATCTCCATTGCCCTAGTTACTGTGTCAATCCATCCCATCTTCCTCTCTTGCACTGCCCTCTACCATTCCAAGTACCATGTCCTTCTCCAAGTACTGGTCCCTCTTGGAAACCTGCCTAAATTACGTGAGACAGAGAATAAAAATCCTTGTCTCCAAGAAGAAACATGGTTTCACTCATTCTAATACTGATTAGTAGCCTGAAAACTCTGCTGAAACTTGCCCAGCTCATACTAATACATCTAGACTGTCACAGGGGCAATGGCTGTACACGATACTCTGGTCAGAATCAGACTCAGGTATCCAAGATGGAAAGTGAGAACTCTACCACTTAACTATCAAATTAATCTCAGAATCCGAAAGCTTCCACAGCCCAGTTGCTGTTCCTATTGCCATATGCCATCAAGTCAACTACTTTGTCATAGTGAGCCTGTTAACAATAGGTAACACCATACCCTATGCTGCCTCATCCTGACAATCTCTATCATGCTCAAACTCACTGTAGGGCCTTACATGTCACAGTCTAAAAAACTAAGGTGTTTAACTACTTTTTTACAAATAATATAAACCATTGTTTTGAAATTTGACAAGGATTTTTTTTCAAGGTGATAAATTTTCACAAGTGAGAAAAGCCATCCAAAAGAATATTCGTTGTTTTGCAGTTTAACAGTGCAAAATGTGAGAAAAGCCCTAAAGATTTGTGTCTGGAAGATGGTACATTCATGTTTTAAAATAGAGTCCCTGGTTGGTACAAGGACTAACACACTCAGTTGCTAATCAAAAGTGTGAAGTTCACCCCAGAGGCGTCTTGAAAGAAGACAAGCCTGGTGCTCTAACTCCCCAAAACCAGCCATGGAAACCTTGTTTATCTGCTGTGATAAACATGCTGGCATTGCATGCTGGAGGTGACTTAAAGGCAATGAACTTTAAAAATTATCATCATTAATTTTACACATGACTGTAGCTAGTTGGTTTTGTACAACATATTATTAACTTATTGTCTGTTTCCATTTATTAGGAATGTGTGTCAGGATAGAGAGTTCTATCATTTCTCCTCTAATCAAAGGAAACTGAACAAAAGCAGCAAAAAGTCAAAACAAGAGGTAAAATCTGTCCTTGACTATATTTTATGTGACCCATTTATTTCTTTTTTTATTCATTGCCAATACTTAGCACTCAAGGACATCTTACTTCAAATTATCTTCTGACTTTGTCTGGAAACTACCTATCTTTGCCCACAAAAAATGGACTGAATGTGAGTAGCAAGTCCACAATATCCTTAAATCCAGTCTTACAAAACCTATTCCCCTCATATATGATTTGTGCCATTCCTCATGGATGTGGAGCCATCAAGGCACAAGAGAAGAATAAGCATAGTTGAAACAGAATATGCTTCTGACCAGATAAGATCTCAAATCTGCGGGAGAAAAAGAAAAGATGTTTGCAGTATATAGTTCAGTTATCTGTGCATTTTCACCCCACTGTTATCTCCATGAATAAATAAATACTTGAAGTGTTTATGTAGTGTTTATGATAGTCCAAACAAGAACAAGATAAATCTGTTAAATAGTATCATGAAGTACTGTGGAGTCATATTTTTAATATGATGAGGACAAAAGGAAAATATGTATCTATGAAAACAAATTGAATCCCTGCCCAGCTCTATCAGTTAAATACTCAGCTACTAACTACACTGTCAGCAGGTCAAACCCACCCAAATGCAATCAAGAAGAAAGGTTGGAATCTATTAACAAAGGTTTTAGACTTGAAAATTATTGAACACAATTCTACTTTGCAAAACTAAGTTACCATGAGTTGGAATCAACTGAGCGGTGACTGGTTTGGATTAATTTGGTCAAGATTACTTGTGAGGCTTACCTAGTTAAGTATTCATCTACTAATTGAAATATTAGAAGTTCAAATATATCTCCTCCGAATAAAGACCTGGTGATCTACTTCCAAAAGATAAGTTACTGAAACTCCCCTAAATACATTTATACTGAGACACACATACTATCATCATAAATAAAAATTAACTTACGCATGTTGTTGTTGTTCTTATGTGCCATCGAGGCATTTGCTACTCACAGCGACCCTATGTACTACAGCCCTAAACCCTGCTCTATCCTGTGCCAGTCGCAGTCTTCCCCTCTTGCACCGACCCTCCACCCTCCCAAGCATGATGTCCCTCTTCAAGGACCTGTCCCTCCTTGCAACATGCCCAAAGTATGTCAGACGAAGCCCCAGAATCCTTGCCTCCAAGGAGTAGCTTGGTTTAACCCTCTCCAGGATGAATCTGTTTGTTTACTTGGCAGTCCATGGTACATTCAATACTCTTCTCCAGCACCACAGCTCAAAGGCATCAATTCTCTTTCTGTCCTCCCTAGTCATTGTCCAACTCTCTGATGTATAACAAGTGATTACAAAGACCATGGCCTGTATCAGGTGGACCTTAGTCTCCAGAGAGACACTGTTGCTCTTGAGTACTTTAGAGAGGTCCCTAACCGCAGACTTTCCCATCGCAATACATTTTTTTATTTCCTGACTGCTGGTGCCAAGAGTGTTGACCATGGAGGTGAGCAAACTGAAGCTGTGCACAATCTCAATCTCTTCGCCATTCATCCTGATGCTGCCAATCGGTCCAGTGGTGAGAATCTTTGTCTTCTTGACATTGAGCCTCAGTCCATACTGAAGGCTGCAGTCCTTGACCCTTCGCAGCAAGTGCATGAGGTCCTCCTCAGTTTCAGCGAGCAGGGTTGTGTCATCTGCATAACGGAGATTGTTAATAGATCTTCCACCAATCCTGATGCCACAATTCTCCTCATAGAGCACAGCCTCCTGGCTGGTTAAAAAAATTGTGAAAATATCAACTCAAACTTTGAATCAAGGGCAAAAACAATTAGTAAAATCTTTACAATTAAAATACATGACTGTGCGTAAAGCTTAATTGTAAAAAAACATTATGAAGTGGACAACTTAAACTCATTGTGTGGTAGACAACACAGCTACCAAGGTCAGGAGTGCCAAGTTGAGTAGAAAGGACTGCTTTTAATAATGCTAAGTCATATGATAAACAACTACTTATTTTTATTTTAAATTTTGGCATTTTCAATAATATATTTTTTGTATTAATTTATATTTTGGAAAATATGAGTGATGGCTAACTTTTAAAAATTCTCTTGAAAAAACATATAAACCATCATTTAGCAATTCTGAATTTTCTACATATAGAATTTAGTGATACTATGTATAAGGATGGCAAAGGAAGACTTGATGACTTTGTACTATGGTGTTGGAAAAGTGTATTGAATATTCCATGGACTGCCAAAAGAACAAACTGATGTGTCTTGAAGAAGGTACAGCAAGAGTGTTTCTTGGACAGATAAGTCAAAGATAACAAAAATTTGTCTCACATAGTTTAGGTATGTTTTTAGGAGAAATTATTCCTTCAAAAAGGACATCATACTTGGAACTAATTGAGGGAAAATGAATGAGAGAAGACCCTCAGCCATGTAGATTGGCACAGTGATTGCAGCAATGATCGTTTTAAAAAAATTATTATTATTATTATTATTATTATTATCATTATTATTAATTTTAATGATGTTTACAGAGACTTTGGATTTCCATTCATTCATTATTGCACTTTTCTCCCTGCCCTCCCCTCCCCCCAGTTCGTTCTTCTCTTTGAAAAGTAAAACTCTTTCATTGTTATATAATCCCTCCCCCCATGTCCACCCCACTATGCAGCCTTCGCTCTGAACTCATGTCATGAGCAATGATCTTGAGTGTGTCAGAGATAGTGAAGATGACACAGGATCAATGGAAATCATACTCACACCAAAGGAAACTTACAACAATAATAATATGGATAACATTAAGAAGAATGGAAATTGTGCTCATGTGAAACTCATATATAGATCGATAAACAATTGTCCAAAGAGAAGAAAGGAAAATTACATGTTTTAAAGTCAGGAAAGATGTGTGTATCCTTTCTCCATACCTAGTCAATGTGTATGCTGAACAAATAATTTGAGAAACTATACTCTATGAAGAAGAATGTGGCATCAGATTTGGAGGGAGATTCATCACAACCAGTGATATGTAACTGGTACAATCTTGCTTGAAGAAAGGGAAGAAGATTTGAAACATATACTGAAGGAAATCAAAGACAAAAGCTTTTAACATGGAATACAGCTTAACTTTAAGAAAATAAAAATCTTTTCTGTTAGATGAATAGGAAACATGATAGATGGAGAAAATGCTGATGTTGTTAAGGATTTAATTTTACTTGGATCCTCAAGTAATACTCTGGCAACAGCAATCAAGAATTCAAAAGACATATTGAATTGGGAACGTCTGCTGTCAAGGAGTTCTCCAAAGTGATTAGAGCAATGATGTCAGCTTAAAGACTAAATGGTGCCCAGTGCAAGTGATGTATTTGAAATTGTTTTCTATACATCTGAAATTTGGACAATGAGTAAGGAAGACCAAAGAAGAATCAATGTCTTTGAAATGAGGTGTTGAAAAAGTGTACTGACTATCCCATGCTATGCCAAAAGAACACACAAAGCTGTCTTGGAAGAAATGCAAGAAGGGCAATCCTTAAAGGCAAGGATGATAAAACTTCCCCTCAACATATTTTGGCACCTTGGGCATACTGCCCTTGGAAAAGATAACCTTGCTGGGAAAAGTGGAGGGTCAGATAAAGAGAGAACTATCATCAACAAGATGGATTGCATAGTGCCCTAGCCATATGCTCAAGTATATTAGAGATGGGGAAGATGCCACAGGAGAGGGCAATCTTCAGATCTACTGTTCTATAGGATTGTTATGAGTTGTTGACTTGATGGCACAAAACAACAACAATCACATCATGTTAAGCAATCATCGCTAATACTAATAGTCAGATTTTCACTCATAAAGATACTCAATGAAACTTACTCAATCTCATAAGGAAAAATACTGCCTAAGTCCATTATTATAAAAATAGGAGGGTAACTAGTACAATGTGTGTGAAGGTCCAAAAGAGAAGGCTAAAGACCAGAGGGTTGAGTATGAGCAGGGGGAAATCACGGGGTTGCAGAATTTGGTGCTCAGACAGTAGAGGTGAAGAAAATGGGAAAAATCCAGCAGGGGCCTGAAATGGCGGGCTAATGGTGGACACTGATCAATGGTGATTAATTTTATAAACATAATGTACAGGAATTATAATTATTGTATGAAACACAATGTAAATGAAGGAAAGTGTGAACCATAATACTGATTAATTTTTACTGAAATCAGTATAAAATTTTTATAAAAAGATGCTCAATGCTGTCAGACTGAAACCAAGGCTGGAGGTGGAAGGGTGATGAATTTGCCTCGTCCTTTAGTGACCTGTTGCATTTGTCAGTCCTGTAAATGGTCAAATGAAGAATGCAGACCATCAGCACAGAAAACTGGGAATTGTAGCATGTCAGCAAGAAGAATGAAGACTCATATACCTCGTGTGACCAACAAGTAACTACAGTAGAATATCTTTGCCCTTCACTCCTCCCTTAGATCCTGTTATAAAAACTTGCCCCACTCCACCTTGGGGCGCAGATTCCGTCTCTCTCTCTAGACTGAGGAATGTCGCCCAGGAGTCCCCTTCATAAAGCTTCCTTTAAGCTTCCTTTAACCTCCCTCCCTCCCTCCCTCCATCCCTCCCTTCTTTCTTTCTCTCTTTCTCTCTCTCTCTGTCTCTGTCTCTTTCTGTCTTTCTTTCTTTCTCCTTTCTCTCGGCAACCTAACAAATGCTTGTTAAAAGAATGACTTTTATGTCCTCTTAAGCATTGTAACTGAGGCACATGCCTTCTCCCCTACCCCTAAACAGGAATCTGCTGCTCTGCCTCTTCCAAAGCCTGATACTCTTAGACCCCACTCAAGGCAGGGTATATTAGCATTACCGCTACACCCAGATCCATTTAGTTCACTATTAGAAGTGAATGCCAATGGGGTCAGTGGTCATGCAGAATCATATACCTCTCTAGGCTCATGATGACCGGCCCACATCATTTGTGCTTTTGGGATTGTGTTCAATTTGCACTGAAGATAGAATTGGCTCTGCACATGTACCACATTCCTAACAAGAAAATGACAATTAAAATTGTAATAAAAGAGGGAGCTCTGGTGACCTAGTTGCAAGAAGCTGTGCTGCAATCTTGAAAGTGCAAGGTTCAAATCCACCAGACAGTCTGCTGGAAAAGGAGGGTCAATCTCCTCCTGTTCCAGTCAGATCTGACTCGATGGTATGTTGTTGTTGTTGTTGTTATGTGCCGTCGAGTTGCCCGCGAATCATAGCGACCCTATGTACAACAGCCCTAAACTCTGCTCTGTCCTGTGCCAATCGCACTGTCTCTGAAACACCCATCCCAAGTACCCCAGTCACTGAATCAATCCACCTCATAGAGGGCCTTCCCCTCCTGCACCTGCCCGCCACCCTCCCAAGCATGATGTCCTACTCCAAGGACTGGTCTCTCCTCACAACATGTCCAAAGCATGTTAGCCAGAGCCTCAGAATCCTCGATGGTATACAATAAGAAGAAAAAAAGTTACTAAATGTTCTCACAATACTAATTTTAGCTCCTAGGACTTTTTTGTTTAAGTTATTATCAATTTTTCTCACCCTTCTGGGATCCTGTGATAACTCCAAATGACTCATCTCCATTTGCCAGCACCGATTCCTTTCCCACTTTTAAAAATTCCAAAGCCACATTTCAAAAGTGTCCAGCATAGCAAATATTCAAGACAGCTCTTCTCCCATGGCAGACAGGGTGCTAAAAATTCTTTTCTTCTAGATGATTAGACCCTTTCAAAGGTCAGAGGAGAAATAAATTTAGCTGCGACACTAAACAGAAAGATCCCATACAGAGTTACACCAGAACTCTGATTAAAAAGTTAGCTCTGCTGGTAAGACTCCTCTATTGATCCTCAGTGAGAGAAGCCACAAGCATGGCAGGGAGCTGACAAGGAGTTGTGAACCGAATTTCCATTTTGTCAAAATCTCTCCCTATCTCTAATCTTGCCATTGGTTTCTTACTGACTTGCAAGGAAAAGGAGTTGAAATCAGCCTGTTGGGTAGTTTTTTGTTTTCTGTATGTAAGGAAAGACATAAATAAAAACTACAAGCCAAAGCAACTGTTTCACACACTGTTTTCTGTCAAGTGGAAAAAAAAATGCTAAGAAAACAACTTATATAGAGTCTTGTGATCCTGAACTCTGATGTATCCCAGCCCTCCTCACTACCCTCTCCAGTGACCTTACCCCCAAATAACCCTCTCTTTTCGGTAGAGAAACTGATTGTGGAAAAGCTATGGGGAAAAGAAATATAAACTTTCTCTAGTGTGATTTTTCATTCTCTAAAATAGGGACCAACAAGACTTTACCTCTGGAAAAGGCCAGGTAATAAATATTTTTGAATTTGTGAACAAAATGGTCCCTTTGCAACTACTCCACTTTGCCAAAGCAATACACAAACGCAAACGCAGGCAATATATAAACAAATGGGCCTGGTAGCATTTAAAACAAAAACAACCGGAAACTTTATTTACAAAAGTCAGCTGCAGGCTGTATTTGGCCTGTAGGCTGAAGTCTGTCTCCTCTTACTCCAAAAGCTAATTGGCTTGATTCCCTCTTGACTCTCAAACATTGAGAATAAGCAAGTAAATGAACACTCGACTTCCAGGAAATAGAAATATAAAGTCGTTAGCAGGAAATAAGACTAAGGCTTAGTTCTGAACAGTAACCAAAGGGCATTCTTCAACTCAGGAAATAAGTGTTTGTGATTTACTTGTGAATGGTCTCATAATGGGGAACATAACCATACTAAGGACTCTCATTTGAAGAGAGAGCTCCAAGTGAAATTTTGCTTTTGTCAAGAAAGGAATAGAAAGACTTTACATTGTATTTATTCACTATTCCTTCTTTTTTCAACGTCGTTTTAAGTGAGAAGAAGTTGCATCCCACTGAAGAATAAGATATGCAGCCTGGAAATGAGTGGTCAGGGAGTATGGCAATGCATGGGTTTATCTGCTGCACCTGTTGTGAGGCTTCTACCCAGGCACTGGCTGCATTTAGTGAGCTAACTTTAGACTGTGAGCTAGGAAAGGGTGGGGAGAAAGAGCCTTCACATGTTCCGTGGGACATGTCCCTTAGATCATCATCTATTTACAGAAATAAATTCCAAGGACTATTCTCAGCAAATAAAAAGTTACACACATATGTCTTATTTTTAAGCTAAAAGACACTCTGAAGTATTAGTTTTTAATATTTTGAACCCAGTTTTTGATAAATGCTGCATACTATGCTTGTGAAAAATAAATACATATGCCGACGATGTCGACTGTTGTTGTCATTATTGTTATGTGTCAGAAAGTTGTCTGCAACTCATAGTGTAGCTATTTAAAATGGCACTGAAGCATACGCTATCCTGAGCCAGTCTCATTTTCTCTGATAATGTTGTTGTTGTTGTTGTTATGTGCCCTCGAGTCGCTTGCAACTTATAGCGACCCTATGTACAATAGCCCTAAACTCTGCTCTATCCTGAGCCACTCACACTGTCTCTGATACACCCGTCCTGATTACCCCAGTGACTGAATCAATCCACCTCATATATAGGGCCTTCCCTTCCTGTGCTGTCCCTCCACCCTAGCAAGCATGATGTCCCTCTCCAAGGACTGGTCCCTCCTTACAACATGTCCAAAGTTTGTTAGACGGTGGCTCAGAATCCTTGCCTGCAGGAGCCGCACGGTTTAACCCTCTCCAGGATGAATCTGTGTTCTTGGCAGTCCATGGTACCCTCAGCACTCTTCTTCAACACCACAGCTCAAAGGCATCAATTCTCCTTCTATCCCCCTTAGTCATTGTCCAACTCTCTGACGCATAACAAGTGATTGCAAAGACCATGGCCTGTATCAGATGCACCTTAGTCTCCAGAGAGACACCATTGCTCTTCAGTACTTTGGAGAGGTCCCTAACAGCAGACTTTCCCATGGTAATACTTCTTTTAATTTCCTGGTGATTGGTGCCAAGAGTGTTGACTGTGGAGCCAAGCAAACTAAAGCTTGTGAACAATCTCAATCTCTTCACCATCCATTCTGATGCTGCCAAATGGTCCAGTGGTGAGAATCTTAGTCTTCTTGACATTGAGCCTCAATCCATATTGGAGCTGCAGTCCTTGACCATCTGCAGCAAGCGCCTCAGGTCCTCCTCAGTTTCAGCAAGCAGGTTTGTATCATCTGTATATTGCAGATTGTTGACAGATCTTCCACGAATCTTGACACCACATTTCTCCTCATAGAGCCCAGCCTCCTGGATAATCTTTTCTGCATATAGGTTGAAAAGGTATGGAAACAAACTTCATGTCTCTGATATACCTACTCCTATTATCCCACTTACTGTGTCTATCCATTTCACCCAGGGTTCTTCTCCTCCTAAGCCATCCCTCCAACCTTCCAAGCATGATGTTCCTTTCTAAGGACTAGTCCCTCCTGGCCTCAAATGTATGTGAGAGAGAGAGCTTCAAAATTCTTGCCTCCAAAAAGCAGCTTGATTTCACCTTCTCCAAGAGAGAACTATTTGTTCTCTTGACAGTCCATGGTTCAAGACTCTTCTCCAGCTCCACAACTCAATGGCATCAATTCTTCTTTTATCATCCTTAGTCATTGTCCAGCTCTCTGATCCATAGCAAATAATTGTGAAGATCATGAACTATAACAGGTGTACCTTAGTCTCTAGACTGATATCATTATTCTTTAGTACTTTAGAGAGGTCTCTGAGAGCAAATTTCCCTAATGTGATTCATCTTTTGATTTCCTAACTGCTGGTGCCAAGAGTGTTGATTGTGGAGCCAAACAAGCTAAAATTGTTAACAACCTCAATCTCTTCTCCATCTATCATGATATTGCCAATTGGATCTGTGGTGAGAATCTTTGTATTCTTGATGTTGAGCTTCAATCAATATTGAAGACTACCGTGCTTCAGGTCCTCCTCAGTTTCACCAAGCAAGGTTATGTCATCTGCATAATGCAGGTTGTTGATGATTCTTCCTCCAGTCCTGATGTCACATTCCTCCTAATAAAGTCCAGCCTTCCAAATTATCTGGTCAGCATATAGATTAAAAAGGTATACAGAGAGGACACATCCCTTATGTACTCCTTTCTTGATTTTGAACCATGCAGTGTTTCCTTGCTTTGCCCTGATGACTGTTTCCTGTTCCTAGTACAGGTTTCACAGGAGCACAATCAATTGTTCTGGGATTCCCATTCTTCTCAAGGTTAGCCACAATTTGCTGTGATCTACACAGTCAAATGCCTATGCCTACTCAATGAAGCATAAATAGACACTCATTGCTAACATTTGCAATAAGTTAATAAAGGCTCACCTCTAACCTCAACTTGGCCAAATAAACTTGTATTTGAGCTTCCTGATTAAAAATATATATTTATGATATTTCTCTGATTTTTAATAAATTAAGAATATTACTGTAGCATTTTTAATAATAAGTTACACACTCTGAAAAAGAAGATCTTCCCTATTGTGACTCCAAGAATTTTTTTTCTTTTTCTGTAATCTATCAATTACACAATAGACAGAAGCATCATGATAGATGAAGAAAAGACTGGTGTTGTTAACAATTTCATCTTGATTGGACACACAAGTAGGCAGTAAGGAAATAAAAAAAGGTGAGTTTCTTTGGGAAAATATGGTGTCAAGGTACCAGTCTTAACATGCACTGGTTCTAGGTAATGATCTTCTCAATTGCTTGCTATGCATTATGTAGGAAATTAATTTATATAAATATGTAAGCATAAAATTTATATAGAAAATATAAGTATAAAAATATGTGTGTGTGTGTGTGCGCGCGTATGTGTGGGTGTGTATAAAATGAAAGAACACAGAAAATAAAGCAGCTCCAGAAAAGGTGTGGAATGTTAGAACGCTCAGAAAATAATTACAAAGAGTGTGTGGATCACAACTAATTGCGGCTAATCTTGAGGAGAATTGGAATCCCAGAACACTTGATTGTGCTCATGCAAAACCTATCCTGGAACAGGAGACAGTTAGCAGGACAGAACAAGGAAACACTGCATGGTTCAAAATCAGGAAAGGAGTACATCAGGGATATGTGGTGTCTACATACCTTTTCAGTCTATATTCAGAACAGGGCATTCATGAGGCGGGGCTTTATGAGGAGGAATGTAGCATCAGTATTGGAGGAAGACTCATCAGTAACTTACATTATGCAGATAACACAACCTTGCTTGTTGAAAACTGAAGTGTTAGTTGCAGAAGGTCAAAAGAGTAGTGTTCAATATTGATTGAAACTCAACATGAAGAAAACAAAGATTCTCACCACAAGTCAAATTGGCAATAAAACGATAGATGGAGAAGAGATTGAGGTTGTTAACAATTTTAGCTAGTTTGGCTCCACAATCAACACTCTTGGCACCAGCAGTTAGGAAATCAAAAGATGAATCACATTAGGAAAATTTGCTCTCAGAGACCTCTCTAAAGTACTAAAGAATAATGATATCAGTCTAGAGACTAAGGTACACCTGTTATGGTTTATGATCTTCACAATTATTTGCTATGGATCAGAGAGCTGGACAATGATTAGGACAATAATTGGTGCCTTTGAGTTGTGGTGCTGGAGAAGAGTATTGCACATGCAATGGACAGTCAAGAAAACAAATAAGTCTGTTTAGGAAAAAGGAGAATAAGTTTTTCTTTGGAAGCTATGATTTTTGTTGGTTTTTATTGTTGTTGTTGTTGTTGTGTACTGTAAAATCAGATCGAACTGGCATAGGAGGGGATTGTCCCACCTTCTCCAGTGGAGCATCTGGTGGATTAGAACTGCATACCTTTGGATATGCAGTGCAGCTTCATGCCACTAGGCCACCAGAGCTGCCGGAAGCTATGATTTTGAAGCTCCATCTCACATATTTTGGGCACCTGGCCAGGCGGGAACAATCTTTGGAGAAGGACATCATGCTTGGAGGGGTGGAGGAACAGTGCAGGGAGGAAGACCCAGGATGAGATGGTTTGATACAGTGACTGGGGCAATGAGGGTACCTGTGTTGGAGTCAGTGAGACTGGCTCTGGACAGCGCAGATTTCAGGGCTTGTTATACACAGGGTCGCTTTGAGTCGCAGGTGACTCTATGTGACATAACAACAACAATATAACTGGCAAAGTACCTAATGAAAAGCTAAATAACATCTAAAGCGTGTTGCTAGGGGGCTACTATTGAGCCACTTCTGATTTATAATGGCTCAGTGTAAAACAGAAAGAAACACTTCTTTGTCTTCACGCTCACCAATGGTCTTTAGATCACTGTTTTAGGGATTCAAAATATAGATACAATCTCACCATCCTTACTACAAAGAAGATCTGCTATGCTCCTTTAGTACACTTGAAGTGAAACACAAAATGCAAATTTTGTATTTAAACACAGAAATGTAATCCAAATATAAATGTTGGAAATATTTACATTTAGAAATGAAAAAGTTGCAAATAGAGATACCATTTGACCCAGCAATTCCACTACTGGGAATATATCCCAAAGAGACCATAACTGACATCCAAGCAGATATACACACACCCATGTTTAT
>NW_006399899.1:591397-593790 GCF_000299155.1 Elephantulus edwardii
CCACACCCACTCCCATTACTTCAATCACTGAAATCGATCCCTCTTATCCAGGGTTTCCCTTTCTTGTGCTGTCCCTCCACTCTTCCAAACATGATGTCCCTCTCGACTGCCAGCAGGAGTTGAAAAAAAAAACCAACCAAAACAACAAAACCAAACATGTGTATCAGAAGACAGGTTAATAGAGATCATGAAAAGAACAGAAAGAAAAACAGTATATGGAGAAAAAGAGCATAAGTATCAAGACATATCAGAAAATGATTTATATTCTAATATATAATTATGTATTCTTCCAGAAAATGAAGAGAAATAAAACCAGCGTAAGAAATAGCTGAAGGGAAAATAACAAAGGTGCTTCCTCACCCTCCAAATTAATTAAAGACATAATTTAAAGCCATGAGTGTTTATATTTAAGGATATCTCAATTAGAACAAATACAAAGAAAAACATGAAAACACATCATAGTAAACTCTCTAAAAAACAAACATGAATGGAAACAAACATATGCTAGACAAAAGAGAAGGAGCTTCAGAAAATAAAAACTAAAAGACAAAGTGCAATTTAAGGTTCTAGACTGAAAATAAAATAAAGACTTTCAACATAGAAATATGCTTCAAAAATTGTAATTCAAGAAAGGCATACTCAGTCAAAAGTGGAAAGATTATCTGTGGAACACATTCATGAAAAGAAATGAATATCTTAAAGCTCAAGATAAAAAAAATCCAGATTTATAGAAGTATTCAGAGCACCTGAAAGAGAAATACATGGGTAAA
Source organism: Elephantulus edwardii (assembly GCF_000299155.1). NCBI lineage: Eukaryota > Metazoa > Chordata > Mammalia > Macroscelidea > Macroscelididae > Elephantulus > Elephantulus edwardii. The sequence goes on from NW_006399899.1 coordinate 592,168, forward strand.
TGTGGCTTAGTTCTTGGTTACCTTAACATATGTATTTTTCTAAATTGTTTAAAACAGTCATTGATTTCAGAGTGCAATCTAGATGGGTTAATGATAATTAGTGAACGGAATGCAAAATTTGAGAACAATGTAGAAGGAATGATGGTTGGAAAGTATGGGCTTGATGATAGAAATGAGGCCGGAAAGTGAGTGTTTGAATTTTTTATGCTTAATGATTATTGATCGCAAATACTTTAAAAAGACCCCAAACCCCCAACACCCATAAATGTGGCTTTACACTTGGACCTCACCTAATGGAGTAGATAGGAATCAGACTTACTCCATCTATGGAAGGATTTTTATTTTTTTTTTTTTAATAGCATCTTTAAATACAATGTTAGGGGAGAAAAACATGCCAAATTAACAATTTGACTATGATATTTTCAAATCTTACTTTATGTTTCAACTATATAAGGTTTGAGGCTAGAGAATTTTACATCCTTTGCAAACTCATTTATGAACATTATCTCCATTGTATTTTTTTAATTCTTTTTCTTTTGCACTTAAATTATATAATATTTGAATGAATGCAAACCAGTAAAAAAGATCAAGAAAGGTCCAATTGTTCTCAAGACACTGATAAATTAATTCTGAAAACTGATGTTAGGTTTCAGATGTTTCAGAAGTTCTTGCATTGATGTGGATAAAGCTTGTGACTGAAAAATACAAAAACATTTACTATAGTTACAAAAGCATAAGACCAAACCATAACTTGACAATTTCTTACTATAATTTCCTACATAAAAGATATGTCCTATAAGTTAGAACAAATCATTGAAAAATCATTGTAGAAAAGTGAAGAAGTACGTAAAACAACTAGAGTTGTTTTACCTCCTAGAGGAGGTACAAATTTCAAATAAAGAGAATAGAAATACCAAATAAGGAAAGGTAATTCTTGGAAGTAGAGGAAAATTGCCTTAAATTTATAAGGGAGATCAAAGCTCAGATTGAAACTCCCATTTCAAAAAACTAATATTAGGTGCAATTTGGGTGGTATTCTATAACTGCAAAGGAAAGGAGAAATGCAGTGGTGAAAAAAGGTCCACAAAAGGAAATACAGGTTAACAAAGTGATAGATAACACAAATCAATGTGTCCAGAATTGCCTTTGACGCAAGAAAATACTACTGAAAGAATATATATTAGGGTATCTATGTAACTAATTTTTCTCACCGTTTTCCACAAAGTGTTCACAGCTGTGCACTACCACACAGGTCGAGAAATAAAATATGATTTAAAACACAAATAATTTTCTGATTCTCAATTGAAATCGTCTCTATCACTATCCTTTCCTATATATCTTATGCTAACCACTATTCCTTTTATTTTTTTAATTTTTTTTCTAACCACTATTCTTACAATCCACAGGTTATTAGTTTTGATCATTTTTCAACTCTTTATATTAAAATATTAGTCATTTAGCTCAGTGTCTCTTTTTGTGTCTGGATTTTTTTTTCTTCACTCAGCTTAAGAAAAAAACTTAGCATGTGGTTGTGAGTATAGGTACCCTGCAGCCTTTGAATGCCCATTTCACATACACCACATAGTTGTTGTTATGTGCCTTCCAGTCACTTGTGACTCATAG
>NW_006399899.1:595575-596796 GCF_000299155.1 Elephantulus edwardii
GGAAGACTCCCAGAGTCATTCTATGAAGCAGGCATAACCTTAATACCAAAATCAGGGAAAGATAGTTCCATAAAAGGAAACTACACACCAATATCTCTCATGAATGTAGATGCAAAAATCATTTAAAAAAATCCAAGCTAATACAATCTAACAGCATATACAAAAATAATCCATCATAATCAAGTGAGATTCATAACAGGTAAACAAGGATGGTTCAACATAAGAAAAAATCAGTGTTATTCATGACATTAACAAAGCAATTAATAAGAACCAAATCATCCTTGCAATGGAAGCAGAAAAGACTTTGACAAAAATTCAACACCCCTTCCTGATTAAAACACTGAGCAAAATATAAATAGAAGATAAATTTTCTGTTTTCTATCTCCTTGATTTCAGGACTTGTATTTATAATTCCCTTTCTTCTGGAAGCTGTAGAATTGAGGAGGTATTGAGTTAGATCATTAATTTTGTTCTTTCTCCCTTTTATATGTGTGTGTGCCTTAGCTGTATCTCAGAGGTTTTGGTATGTTGTATTTTCAATTTCATTGTTTATTTCTTCTATAACCCAATCATGTTCTATTAGGGTGTTATTTAGCTTCCTAATGGGTGATTTGTAAGCATTGTCATCACGTGGTTAATTTCTAATGGTACAGAATTTGCCTATCTGTTTGCTGTACTGAGATAACTTGGGGTTGCTGTGATACAGAGTGCTAAGCCACTGATGTGTCAAATGCCATAATGATTATCCATGGTGGACAGAACTTTGGTAGAGCTTCCAGATTAAGACAGACTTGGAGGCAAGATTGGCATTTACTTCTTAAATAACAGGCTCTATAAACACTAGAGCAATGATGATAGTTATAGAAAAGGATTTAGATCTTTTGTTCAAAGGGTTGCTATGAGTCATAATCAACTCGATGGCACTTAACAGCAGCAACAACATAGTATTGTGGTCTGAGAAGATTTTTTTTATTAGTTCAGTGTTTTTTAATGTTTTGAGGCCTGTTTTGTGTCCAAATATATGATCATTTCTCGAGAATGTACCATGTGCGCTTGAGAAGGTGCCATGAAGTTACCTGTGACTCACAGTAACCCTATGTACATTACTTCTGAACTCTGCCCTATCCTGAACCAATCTTATCATCTCCAACAGACTTAATCCTATTTGTCCCATCACTGAGTTAGTCTATCTCATCCTGGGTCTTCCTCTCCTGCAGTGTC
>NW_006399899.1:597046-598948 GCF_000299155.1 Elephantulus edwardii
TCCTTCCTCTATCATCCTTAGTTATTGCCCAGCTCTCTGATATGTAGCAAGTAAATGCAAAGACCATGTCTTGGATCAGGAGCACCTTAGTCTTTAGACTCACATTGTTGTTTTTCAGTACTGTAGAGAGGTCCCTGATGGCAGATTTTCTCAGTATATATTATCTTTTTATTTCCTGACTGCTGGTGCCAAGAGTGTTCATGTGGAACCAAGCAAGCCAAAGTTATTAACATTGGCAGTCTCTTCTCCAGCTATCATTAAGCTGTCAATTGGCCCAGTGGTGAGACTCTTTGTTTGATGTTGAGCTTCAATTCATACTGAGATATTTAGGAGAAAACTTAATTAGAGACACAAAAGACCTTTGAAAAAACTAGTACAAAACACTCTGTGAGAAATAATAAAAGACCTAAATAAGTGTAAAATCCTTTCCTGTTAATTGATAGAAAAAATATAGTGAAAATTACAATCCTACCAAATGAAATCTACATGTTTAATGCAATCCCAATACAGATACCAAATTAATTTTTCAAAGATATAGAAACAGCAATTGACAAATTTGTTTGGGGAGGAAAGAGACATTGAATAAGCAAAACACTTCTGAAAAACAAAAATGAAGTGGAAGGCATAATATTCCCTGATCTAAAAATCTACTACACAGCATTTGTAACCAAAACATCATGGTACTGGTACGATGCCATGCAGAAAGACCAATGGGCTAGAGTCAAGAACTCAGAAACAACTCATCTATCTATGGTCAACTGATATTTGACAAGGAAACAAACCCTATCAAATGGGGAAATGATGACCTCATCAACAAATGGTGCTGGCAAAACAAAACTGCTACCTGCAGAAAGCTGAAGCAGGATGCACACCTCTTACTATACATAAAAATCAACTCAATGTGGATCAGAGACCTGGGATAAAAGCCCTAAACCATAAAGACCATAAAAGACAAAATGGAAAAAAAAAAAACCTTAGAAGACCTAATCAATGGAATAAAGAGGCTGGTAGACACAGTCAGAAATACACAAGTAGGAGAAGATAAAATTGAGGAATTTGACCTTTTAAAGATTAAATCCCTGTGCTCATCAAAACCTTTTACCAATAGGGTGACAAGGAAACTTAGTGACTGGGGGAAAAACATTTGGCAATACCATCTCAGACAAGGGTCTCATAACAAAATTTTATGGAGTTGCACAAGGCCCTCTCCAAGAAAAAGCCAGTAATCTAATTACAAATTGGACAAAAGACATGGAAAGTCTTTCCATAGAGAAAGACATTTGGATGGTCAACAGACACATGAACAAAAGCTCAAAATCATTGGCATTAAGAGAGATGCAAATCAAAACCACAATGAGATACCATCTTACCCCAGTATCAGTGGCAAAGTTTAGTAGGCTAGTAAGCAATAAACATTGGAGAGGATGGGGGGATGGGGACTCTCATATGTTGGTAGGATTTTAAAATAATATAACCACTCTGGAAGGAAATTTGGCATTTCCTCAAACAGGTGAATATGGAAACTTCATATAATCCAGCTATTCTGCTACTAGTACCTCAAGGAAGTTAGAACAGAAACACAAATGGAGATTTGTATACAATGTTCACAGTAAGGTTATTCACCATCACAAGAACATAGAAACAGCCCAAATGTCCAACCACAATTGAATGGATTGAGAAATTGTGGTATATTCACACAATGACATACTGAGGAAGAACAAATTTTAAAAATTACTACATACTGCCACTGTTGTAGAATGAGGCTGGCATTGGGGTGGGGGTAAGACTGAGAAAAACTGGATGAAGTATGTTTACGGCATTGAAGTCTATGGGGGAGAGAAGAGTCTAAAAGTATTATCTTTTAGGGCATTATTTTTATCGTAGGAGTACGCAATGACGGTT
>NW_006399899.1:599125-604684 GCF_000299155.1 Elephantulus edwardii
GAATTCCAAAATCTCTGTAGATGTTCATTGAAATGAAAAATAAACAAACTAAATTAAAAAAAATTACTACATACAATTTGGGACAGACTCATTATGCTGACTGAACTAACTCAGTCTCATAAGGACAAGTATTGTACAAGACCATTACTGAGAAAGATAACTAGTAAAGCATGCATGTGGATCCAGTGAGGGGGAGGATATAAACAGAGGGACCAGGAAGGGCAAGGGGAAAATCATACTGTCACACAATTTGGTAGGTGAAGGGAACAGGAGATAAGGAGATTGGAAATATTGGGGGATTTAAAAGATGGGTACATAGTGGGCATAGTATAATAGTGATTAATTTTATAAAACATAATTAAAGGAAATGATTGTATGAAACACAATGTGAATGAAGGATAGTGTGAAAAACAATGTATACAAATTTTGTAAGCAAACTAATGTAAAATATTTTTAAAAAATCAACTGGAAGGAATCACTATTTTTCTCACTCCTAAAAAAGGTGATACGATAGAATTTGGAAATTATGGAACAATATCATTAATATCAAGGCAGTTAAATTTTGTCAAAGGCTATTTAAAAATGTTTGGAAGAGGCCATTCATTGACAGAGATATTCTAGCAGAATTCAGAAGAGACCGTGACACCAGGATATCACTGCTGATGTCAGCTATGTCCTAACTGAAAGCAGAATCTACCAGGCAGATGTTTACTTATATTTTATTAACTATTTAGGGAATCTCTTGTGGCTTAGTGGTAAGGAGTTGTGCTGCCCCAAGATGTGTGTTTCCAATCTTTCTATCTGTGAAAGTTAGGCAATCTCCTCCTCTGTGATTTACTGGAGGGTCAACTATGAGCTGTTTGCAACTCAGTGGTACATAACATTGACTATTCAAAGACATATGACTGTGTGGAATATATTAATTTTAAATATTTAGAATGGGGATTGCAGAGAGGGGAGAAGAATGGGGATTGCAGAATACTTAATTATGTTCTTATGAAACCTGTATGTAAAACAACAAGTGGGTGCATCCAACCATAACAAGGTGATACTATATGGTTCCAAATTAGGTAAGGTATGAGTTTTGATTGTATCCTTTCTCTACATCTATTAAATCTAAATTTTGAAGCAAATAATTCAAGTAGCTGTATTATATGAAGAAGAATATGGCATCAGAATTGGAGCCAACATTACACATGTAACACAATTGAGCTTGCATAAAGTGTAGATTTAAAGCACTTATGCAAAGATCAAATAATATAGTCATCAATATGAATTATTCTTCAAAAACAGAGAGATTATAAGAATTCATTTTATGAAATCCAGTACTCATAATGAAACTATAAATAACAATAATGGTTTTTGGCAGATATAAACCAATTGAAGAATGGAGGTAAATATAGGCATCAGATTAAACTCATTTGTTTATGAAATCTTGGCATAGGACTCAAATGATCAGTAAGGATCAGAGGAACTTTTCTCATATGAGTTGTATGAGAAGTTACCTAAACAGTAAAAGTTAATCCCTACCTCACACCATATGTAAATGTCTAGTCAAGATACAGTGAGTACTAAAATCTCTATGTGTATGAATGCTCCCCCTGCATTAAAACTTTGTATGAAATAGAGAGGACTATCTTCTAGATTTGGAAAGGGAAAAGGTAAAGAACACATTGGAAATCTTAACTTTTTTTTTTTTCTTTTTCGGAAATTTTAACTTTTTAAAACAAAAATTAAAGCAAATTTGAAGTCATAAAATGTTACCTTTAAAAAATAAAGAAATATCAAGTTACAAACTGAATTTATTCTACACAGTTATTCTGGTTTATGTATACTAAACTATGAGAGAGTTCACAGCAGCACTATGTTAATAGCAAAAATCTGGAAACAGTCCAAATGTTCACTGACCAGGAAGCAAATGAATATATTGTGGTATATTCATAGAACAGTTAAAACAAATGAACTGAAATGATGTATAATGAAATGGTTCTGTCGGGCTATTTTCATTCATGATATTCAGCATAATGTTTCTAAATCTATACAGTTGTGAATAGTTGTGGGCCATTAATTTTTATTATACTTAGTATTATGAGAATATACCACACTTCATTTATTCATTTTACTGTTGATAGACACTTGAGAAGCTTGCAGTTCTGAATTTTTATGAATGAAAACCACTGCTGTTACAACAATTCTGACTCATAGTGATATGATAGGACAGAAAACAATTACCTCAGAGTATTTGCAATTTTATATTCTGATAATTTTTTAAAAAAATAAGCAAATGTGTTCATTAATTTCTCTTGAGTATACATATATAATGGAGAAATTACACTTTTAGCTTTAGTTGCCATTTGTCATATAATATTCCTAAATAGTAATACCAGATTAAACTCAACAGATTTGTTTCAATAAATGTGAGACCTAGTGATTCTATATTGTTGAAAATGTCTGAAATGTTATTCTTTTTAAATTGGGATGCCTAATGCTATCTCTGAGCCCTGGTGTCTTAGTGGGAAGGAATTCCCAACTCATAGGCTCTAGGTTAGAATGCTGATGCCCCAAAGGTACAAGGTAGGAAGTCTCCTCCCATATGCTTTATAGCCCCTGGAATCCCACTGGAGGGTGAGCAGTAAATCAATTCTGACTCAAAGTTACACAACAACACCAACACCATCTCTAGGGAGCTCTAGTGGCTTAGGGGTAAGGAGCTGTGCTCCCAACTCCAAGGCATGCAGTTCGTATCTACTGTCTGCTCCACTGGAGAAAAATGACCACTTTATATATAGCCTCTGAAAACACTCTGTAAGGTTATCTATGACTTGGTATACAACAATGTTATCTTAGTTGGAAGAGTTTGGAATGAGTTGTGATGCTGACATGAAGGTTTGGTGCCTCTGATAGTTCAAATCCCCTAGAGGCTTGGCACAGGAAGATAAGCAGTCTCCTTTCATTTCAATTTATAGCTTCAGAAACCTGAGAGAGTTTACTTTAAGTCGTAAGTGACCCAACCAAAGTAAATTTGAGTTTATGGGTATTTTGACTGTTAGTGTGATTTAAATTTTTGTATTTTCTGTTTCATTTATGCATAATAATAGCCTTGTTGTTGTTGTTATATGTCCTCAAGTTCACTATGACTCATAATGACTATGAATAATAGCTCTGAACCTGGCACTATCTTGAACCAATATCACTGTCTCTGACACAGTTGCCCTCATTGCCGTAGTCACTGTGTGTCATTGTATTTTATCCAGAGTCTTCATCTCCTGCACAATTCCTCCATCCTTCCAAGCATGATTTTTTCTCCAAGGACTAGTTTCTCCTGGAAACATGCCCCAAATATGTGAAAAATAACTTAAGAATCCCTGCCTCCATGTAACAGCGTGGTTTCACCTTCTCTAGGACAGATCTATTTGTTCTTTTGGTAGTTCATGGTATGTTCAATACTTTTCTCCTGCACCAAAACTCAAACGCATCAATTCTCTGGCTGTCATGCTTGGTCACTGTCCAGCTCTCTGATGCTTAGCAAGGAATTGCAAAGACTATGGCCTGGATCAGGCACAGCTTAGTCTCTAGACAGACATTGTTGCTCTTCAGCACTCTGGAGAAGTCTCTGATAGCAGATTTTCCTAACGCCTAATGCCACTGAATGTTTTGATTAGGGATCTATAGACCTGTAGCAAAAGGAGGAAAATTGAGGAGTGGAACTTCAAATGTTATTGAAAATCAGACTTTCTAGATACACTGAGACTTGAGGGGAAACCTTAGTTAATTGCTTTAAGCCTAAAACTTAAGCAACCACTACCCATGTGAAGTTATCTTTAATCAGAAGTTTAGTCTAATAAAAAATAGATGCCTTTAAATGGCACATTTTAAAATAATTATTTATATTGGATAAAAATTACAACAGTAATTATCTCACAAAGGGGCAGAGTTCATGTTAAAGGTGGTGAAACATGTGCACAGACATTAAGAACAGTGAAATGATATAAAGTACACAGCCACTGTAAATGAAAAATACAAGCACACCTTAGATTCTGTGGGTTGTATTCCTGATGAGCTCAATAAAGTGAATATCGTAACAAATTTTATTGTACTATAGTCTATTAAGTGTGTGATAGCACCGTAAAATCTTGTATTTTAAAAATTGCCAAACTTTGGCATAGAGATAAGAAAGGAGCACATACTGCTGCGAAACTAGCACCAATAGATGTGTTGAACAACTTGCAAGGTTGCCACAATATTAAATTTGTTAAATATGAAATCTCTGAGAAAAATGAAGAGAAGTCCAGTGAAACAAAATTTGGCTATGTGTAGAAAACTATTGAATTGGTATGTGTTTTTCTCGTGGTAAATATATGCCAAAAAAGGTTAGCTATTAGTGACTTTGCTAATCAGTTATGCTGAGTTAACTTCAGCTCATGGGGATGCCACAAGTGTCAGCACAGAATTGTACTTCATAGAGTTTCAAAGTCTAATATTTCAGAAGTACATTGTTTTTCAGGTCTTTCTTCTGAGGTGCCTGTGGGTAGATAGCAATCTTCAACCTTCCAGTTATCAGCCTGGCAGAGTAAGCATTTGCACCACACAGGGATTCCAAATACTTTGCTACATAACTCTAAATAACAGTACTTTATAAGTAGCATTTTGTATTAGTGTCTAACTGAATGGAGCCTGTGACTTCCAAGGGCATCCAGTAGCACTCTAGTGAGCAAAGTCAAAGGAAAAAGGTGTTGCATCTTCCTGGAGTGTAAAATTTACTAGATATTTAGTAATTTAAAATCTTTTTTTCCCCAAACTAAGACATTGCATGAATATTTAAGATAAAATACCAAACTTCAAAGATATTTCTTGCTTGCTGGAAGACTGCTTGAGGCTAAGTTGGAGTCTCCTGGGGTCCCCTACTGCTTTCCTCTGTCATTAGGGGTTCTTTAGAAGAAAAGTTTGAACAACACTCATGCATTATAATACTAATAAGAACTGTCCAAAACGAATTCTATTTCCCAACATAATGATGTCTTCTCAGACTCTCTTGACAATTAAACATTTCACTTTAATTTTAAAAAGGAACTCATATTATCTCAAGGTGCACAGTAGCTTCTAGGCAACATTTTGTATTATTTTGTGACTCCCAGTCCACATGTTCCACATTAAAATTTGTTGCTGTTGAGTTGGTACTGACTTATGGTAAACTAAAGAGTCAAAGGAGAACTATCAGTTTTAAATTGTTCAAAGCACCTCTGGTCTGATTCAAACCTTCAAACTTGTTATTAGCAGTAAAGTATTGTTGACCTTTTGCACCATGCCTGGATTCCACATTCTCATGTTGTTCTCAGGTGCCTTCAGAAAGATTCCAATTCACTGCAACTCCATGTGTCCAGAACCGCTCCATGAGGTTTTCAATGTTTTCTATTTTAAGAAGCAGATCTCAGTGGCATTATGCAGTATTAGTCTTTTTTGTGACTGAGATATTCTATTCAGCATAATATCCTCCAGGGTCACACATTTTGCATAGTATTTTATGAGTGTTTTTTCAGTGCTGCTGAATATTCCAATTTG
>NW_006399899.1:607916-615483 GCF_000299155.1 Elephantulus edwardii
CATTTTTCTATTGGATTATTTACCTTTATCTTGTTGTGGTGCTCAAGTATTTCATAAATTCTGGATATAAGTCCCTTATCTGACATGTTATTACCAAGTACTTTTTCCCAGTCAGTGGCTTCCCTTTTTACCCTACTGGAGAAGTTTTTGGATGTGCATAGGGATCTTCAAGTTTCTTTAGTTTCTGCAAGCAAGGTGAGTTAGTTACATGACTCTCCTCCAATTTTGGTGTCACACTGTTCTTTACGTAGTCTTTTCTCAAATTGCTTACTCAGCATATGTTGACTAAATATGATAAAAGGATATAACTTTCATGTAGACCTTTCTTTCCTAACTAAATAGTATAAACAGCTGTTGTTACTGTGTGCTGTCTAGTCAGAACAATTCATAGCTGACCCTCCTGCAGGTTCTCAGAGGCATTAAAGTACATCAACAATCTGTGTTATGTAGATGACACAACCCTGCTTGCTGAAACTGAGGAGGACCTGAAGCGCTTGGAGCAGAGGGTCAAGGATTGAAACCTTCGATATGGATTGGAGCTCAATGTCAAAAAAACAAAGGGATCCCACCAAGGAGATGATAGGCAGCATCAAGAGAAATGGTGACGAGATTGAGATTGTTGACAGCTTCAGTTTGCTGGGTTCTACAATCAACACTCTTGATACCAGTAGCCAGGAAATTAAAAGATGAATTGCACTGGAAAAGTCTGCTGTCAGAGACCTCTCCAAGGTATTGAGGAGCAACAATGACAGTCTGGAGACTAAGGTGCACCTGATACAGGCCATGATCTTTGCCATTACTTGCTATGCATCAGGGTGCTGGACAATTGACTAGGGATGACAGAAGGAGAGTTGATGCCTTTGAGTTTTGGTGCTGGAGAAGAGTACTGAATATATAATTGGCTGCTAGGAGAACAAATACCTTCATCTTAGAGAGGGTGAAACCAGGCTGCTCCTTGGAGGCAAGGATTCTGGAGCTTCATTTTATATACTTTGGACATGTCTCAAGGAGGGACAAGTCCTTGGAGAAGGATGTCATGCTTGGGAGGGTGGAGGGACAGTGCACGAGAGGAAGACCCTCAATGAGATGGTTTGATTCCATCACTGGAGTAATGGAAACGGATGTGTCAGAGACAATAAGACTGACAAGGAATAGAGCAGAGTTTAGGGCTCTTGTACATAGGGTCGCTATGAGTCACAAGTGACTTGACGGCACATAACAATAACAACAAAGTACATGAGAGAGGATTTTCTCCTACAGAGGACCTGGAAAATTTAAACCATATTCCTTTGAATAGGCCACCAGAGTTAATTGCTCTCTAGTTGGAACTGACTCAGAGCTGACCTCAAGCAAGTTTTCGAAGGCTTAAATCACCTGGAAGGATATGTCCATCTTTCTCCCATGAATTGGTGGGTAGATTCAAATCATCAGAGAGGTGACACTTTAGCATTAGTGGTACAAGACCCAATGATTTCCATGACCAAAGCTAATATTACTTAAGTAGTTAAATAATATAAATCTTATATTAATTAAATTTTGGAAGCAGGAGTGGCATCCACTTTCTAAATAGCATGCCTCAGGAAATTCTATAAAGTTTGATAAATGTTGAAAGTTGCAGAGGGGCTTCAGGCCTTTTGTTTCTAGGGTCCCTAGGAGTCATGCTCAACTTGAAGGCAATCAACAACAACAACATTAATTAAATTAGTGGTCTACTTCTAAGATGTATGAAGTGAAAAAGAAAATAAATACACCTTAGGTACAGTTCATTTCAAAGGCACTTTATATAAAAATGCAAAATGCTGCCGGGGAGCTCTGGTGGCCTAGTGGCAAGGAGCTGCAACTACAATCCCAGAGGCACATGGTTCGAATCCACCAGATGCTCTGCCGGGGAAGGAGGGGCAATCTCCTCCTGTACCAGTCAGATCTGATTTGACGGTACACTCACACAAAAATAAAAATAAAAACAAACAAACAAAAAAGAACTCTTTTAAAAAATGCAAAATGCTGTATAACTGTATATATGTTTTCCATTAGTATAAAATCTATAGCAAAAGAGGTAGAAAGATTCATCCTAAACCAAAAATACTAGTTAACATAGGGTAGAGAGCAATCATTGCAGATGGAGTACTAAGATCTCACTCACATTCTTTAAATGCAAGCACATTGTCTTTCTTCCTAAAAACAATCAACAAACTCTGAAACCACAACATTTTCAGATCTTTGCTGGGCACCGCTAAGGTTGAAATAAGGGAAATTATTTTTTTAAAAAGCCAAACTATACTTCTCCTGCTCATACACAAAAGTAAAAGATAAATAAACATGATAGTTTACTGCTTTTTAAAAATGTTGAGTGATCTTTACTGACTTGCTTTTCTAATTCCCACTAAAATTTTATTAATGTAGAATGTTTTTATATTTTAATAACAATTTAACCTAAATTTTCTAAGATAAGAGTAATTTGGTAAACCATAAAACCAAGCTAAATTTAATAAACCAAAGCAAAAGAAATCATTAAACTATCTCCAGGGTAATGTCTGTTTTCAAGTTCTTAGTTAAGTGTCTATAAAAAGAGCAACAAGATACTTAGTTGTCTCTTTATTACCATGACTTTCACATTGACTTACACAGTAATTTCAGATTTGTTTTATTTTCAGTCTGGATTCATTTTCTCTGGGCACTGACAACAAACAAAAGAATTTTCATTTTCCCCAATTGCCAGCTCCTAACTTCCAGGTTTGTGTCAAACAGATAATAATCTGTAAAAAGAACACTAAAACACAGTAGATGAACCTCCTGTAAAGGGATATTGGGATTTCAACTGTAGAATCTGGGAATTGGTGAACATTACAGACAAAAGGAGTATTGCTTTGAGCTTTTTGTTCCCTTTTCTTTATTCTTTTATTTATTTTTAATTCCCAGGGCTGCATGGAACTTGGTCCAGGGTCTCATAGATCATTAGCAACAGAGCAAGTAATGGACACCAATTCCCAGGGCATGATATTTTCTTACATTCCTCTGACTCTGATTTTAAGTTGAACAAAGTAAATTATTTGAGAGCTTATATATTAGATTTTTTGACATCTTTAAATTGAAGCCTCATTACTTTTCTCAAAGATCCTTGTGGATTTTACAGTTTCTGTATTGATCATAGAGGAGGGCTGCTATCACTTTGCTTTGTATAAAAACCGCACAGTTTTGTAAAGGTACCTCACTTTCTTTGGGAAAGATCAGTGATGGCATAGGTAAGTTTCAGTGTTCCTTTATAAATTATATCTGCCATCATAATAAATGTGCAAAGAAGAGAAAATAAAAATTGACAGTGCTGATTTTCATAGGCACAGAAGAAGAATATTTAGGCTGGAAAATGAATCAAAGTTGCAATGCTCATTATAGATATAAAATTGTAGAATAGTCAAGAGACAATTGTATCATAAAAAGCTTTTCTATTTTGAAATATATAGCTTTTATGAGCATGAACTCTCAATGCTATGCAGGCATGTGGCTAGAAAATAGTTTTTACCAATTAGCCACTTTCCAAATATCTATTTGTTATGTATTACCTTTTAAAAAACAAAGTTTAGTGTGGTGTCAAGGTTGTTTTTTTCTTTTTTTTCAAAATGGGTATCTTTTTTTTTTTTTAAACTGTATAGTTGTGTAGGGAATTGCCTAAAGTATGTACAAACTAATCAATATGAGATTTGTTTTTCCTACCCCCAACAAGTCTAAAAATTGAGCAGGTTTATCTGCAAAGGTGGAATCTCAGAGAATGTAGTGGGAGTCTATGGGGCCAGAGATGCCTGCTTTCAGTCAGACCAAGACCTATACAAGAGCAGCAGCAGCCTCAGTGGATAACCAGAGACCAATATGAGACAGAACTGATATGGATATGCTGCCCCATGGAGCCAGATTTGTATCCTCACTCAAGCTTGCTGCAGGACTGATGGGAGACACACTCTGACAGGACTAAATAATTGACAAAACTGAAAGGACTTCATAACATTGACTTAAAGTATAAGACTGATGGTCAAAGGACCTGTGAGGATGCTTGAAAAGTTGTCCCAGTGGAAGAACTGTACCTTGATACCAACATAACAGGTCTTGCCTGGAGAGGATGAAACCAAGTTGCTCCTCAGAGGCAAGGATTTAAAAACTCTGTCTCACATACTTTGGGCATGTTTATAAGGAGGGACCAGTTTTTGGAGAAGGTCATCATGCTTGGAAGAGTGGATCTCTGATACACTTGAGTACTGTGCTGCAGTCACTATGTTAATCCATGAGAGTCTTCTCTTTTGCTGACACTCCACCTTTGCAAACATAGTGTACTTTTCCAAAAAAATAACCTCGCTTATGCAAGGTCGATCCTGTTGCATCCCCCCTTCCGTGTGTGTGTGTGTGTGTGTGTGTGTGTGTGTGTGTGTTACCCTAACCTAGCCCCAGAGAAATCCAAAGAAGAGAGACAATAAGAAAACTGAAGTGGATGGAGGCCTCAGCCATCATTTTGGTCTTAGTTGGGGCAAGGGGGAGGGAGTGTTGGTGAGAAAGGGTGAGGCAAGGGAATGAGGGGCATGGGTGGAGGGGGTTGGTGGTATGGGAATACAATGCATGTGCCAAAAGGGGCTGGGACAGCTCGAGTCAAGCAGAAACACCATTTTTGAAAGGAAACAACAGGATGCCTGGTTTGCCCTTCAGGTACTTTGGAGGAAACACTGCTGTCTAGCTACACCACATGGAACTCTTTAAGATGAAGCAAAAGAGCCTAGGACAGCTCGCATCAGACATAGATACCATTTCTGGAAGAGAACAACAGGCTAACTGGTTTGCCATTCAGGTAATTTGGAAGAAATATTGAAGGAAACACAGATAAACAGGTCCTTCACAAAACAATGTTATACTGTGGGTCACTAACAGCTACAACAACCAACATCTATTAAGAAAAGACTCACGTAATGTCAAGAAAGCAGCAGTTTGCCTCATCTATCATGAAAAAACAAAATAACTCTCCTCATGAAATAATCAGGTCCAATGAATGTTTCAGATACAGAGAACCAGAAGAATTATATTGAAGTGGAGTTGTTTAACAGCTACAGAAGAAGATGCAAATGATGGGAGAAACAATGGGATCCATAAGAAGAAATATATTGGTGAGGAACAACTTGAACAGCTATAAAAGAAAATGCAAAAGATGGAAGAAATAATTGATAGTATAGAAAAGATGTCCCTCTCCAAGGACTGATCCCTCCTTGCAACATGTCCAAAGTATGCCAGACAAAGCTTCAGAATCCTTTCCTCCAAGGTGCAGCCTGGTTTCACCCTCTCCAGGATGAATCTGTTTCTTCTTTTAGCAGTCCATGCTTGGGAAGGTGGAGGGATGGCATAGGAGAAGACGGCAGTTGATTGGATGGACTGATTCAGTTATTGGAATAATGGAGGTAGGTATGTTGGGAATAGTGATATTGATAGAGGATAGAGCAGGGTTTAGGGCTGTTCTGTATAGGGTCACTATGAGTTGCAGGTGACTCAATGACTCAATGGCACATAACAACATAATCAATAAAGACATACAAGGATTTAAAATACCATCACAAGACAGAGAGAATACAGCCAACACAGTGCTGGAAATAATAAAAAAGCATGAAAATGAAATCCAGAACATTAAGACCAAAATGTGTGGGTAGGATAGAAAGGTAGAAGTGAAGAGATGGAAAAGAAAATCAGTGAGCTGGAAGACAAGATCATTACTGAAAACATAGAAGAAGAAAAATCAGAGATGATATGTAAAGACAATCAAGAGAACATTAGAATCATGTGGGATGACATCAAAAGGAACAATATAGGTATGGTTAGAATTCTAGAACATGGGAGTGACAGGAAAGTCACTGAGAAAATTGTGGAAGAATTACTAGAAGACAACTTTCAAGTAATTTTGAAAAATGGGGAAACCCACATTCAAGAAGCACAGTAAACACCCAATAGACTTGACCCCAAAAGAAAATAAACCAAGACATTTCATAGTCAAATTCTCCAAATTAAAAGATAAGGATATAATTCTAAAAGCAGCATGAAAAAAACAGAGTCACCAACAAAGTGGAAACAATTTGATTAACTTCTGATTTCTTAGCCGAAACCATGTGAACTAGAAGACAATGGATGGCATACACAGAAGGCTGAAATACAATTGCTGGCCAAGGATCCTATACTTAGCAAATCTCTCTATCAAATATAGAGGAGAAATTAGATCCTTTGCAGAAAAGAAGGATCTTAAGGAATTTGTGAAAACAAGACCAAAAATAAAAGAAATTTTAAGTGAAGTGCTTTAAATGGAGAGCCAAAGGAATGTGGATGGATCATAGTAATCAGAAACAACAGAAAAAGAAACACAACAAAATGGTAATGGTAAAACCCGGCCTGACAGTAATCACATTTACTGTGAATAAACTAAATATGCCAATCAAGAGAAAGAGAGTAGTAGAATGCATAAAAAACAAAGCCCATCAATACGTTGCCTGAAAGAAACATCTGTCAAAGAAAAGAAAGACAGACTTACAACCAAAGGTTGGGAAAATAATACCAAACAAATAGCAATCTCAGAAGAGCAGCTGTGGTAATACCAGTCTCTGATAAAACAGATGTCAGGAAAAAAAAATAGGTGTCAGAATAAAAACCACCATCCAATATAAGGAAGGGCATTACACATTGATGAAAGGCACAAGAGAATCAAGAAGACATAACCTTGGCCAACATTTACACACCAAATGACAGACCTGCACAAACATAAAACAGTTAACACAACTGGAGAAAGAAATCACATCACAATAGTGGTAGGAGATATCAACACACCACTATCACCAAAGGATAAGTCAAACCAAAAGAAACTCAACGAAGATGCAGAAGATCTAAACTATATAATCAGGCAACTCAACCTTGTGCATGTATTCAGGGTACTGCACCCAACTAAAACTTAATTCACTTTCTTCTCAAGAACACATAGTACATTCTTCAGAATTGATCAAATATTAGGACATAAAGCAGGCCTCAATAAATCAAAAAATATTGAAATAATACAAAGTATCTTCTCTGACCACAATGTCACAAAACTAGATAGAAATTAACCACAGGAGGATAAAGCTCACAAAACCACCTATGTGGAAACTAATAACACTCTGCTAGGACACAAGTGGGTTATAACAGAAATGAAGAATGAAATTTAAAAGTTCTTTGAAACAAATGAAAATGAAAATACAACATACCCAAACCTCTGGGATATAGCTAAGGCAGTCTTCAGGGTACAATTCATAGCTATAGGCACACACATTTAAAAAAGGAAGGAAAAAAATATCAATGATATAGGTCAACACTTACATCAAATTTAAAAAATAAACCAACAAAAACCAAACCCAATGTCTAATTCTATAGCTTCGAGAAGAGAAGAAATTATAAGGAAATTATAAGGGAAAGAGCTGAAATAAATTAGAAAATAAAAAAAAAATTGAAAAAATCAATAAGACCAGGAGCTGTTTTGCTTTTTTTCCTTAAATTGGTAAACCACTAGCAAACTTAACAAAAGGGG
>NW_006399899.1:615583-616085 GCF_000299155.1 Elephantulus edwardii
GTATAACAATGAAAGATTTTTTTTTCCCAGAGAAAACACCAAACTGGGAGATGGGAGTGGGGAGGGCAGGGAGGAAAATGTGCAACAGTGAATGAATGGAAGTCTAAGTTCTCTATAATCTTTCATTAAAATCTCAATTTAAAAAAAAAGAAGCACATCTCTAGGTTTTTCTTCCAGGTTGTCTGGCTGGGTGTGGCTTCAAACCACCAATCTTTCAGGTAGTAAAACAGCGTTTGTTCCAAAGAGGGACTCAATATGCTTATTGTTGGGATTAAAATACTAATATAAAAATATTTTTTTATTGATAAGCACAATCATTATCTTAAATATATTATAATTGAATACTTATGTAACTAAATTATCAACTCTAGATTTATGACTATGAGTATTTTAATAAAAACAGTTTTCTTAGGGCAGATATTACATAAACTATATATAGTTTTAGAGTATCATGGAATAGGAGGTAGTGTTTAAGTTGTCATTGTGGTTAGGTCTTGTTGAG
>NW_006399899.1:616185-625087 GCF_000299155.1 Elephantulus edwardii
TTCCATAGTTTCTACACTCTGTGGGGTTACCCTTCTTTGGAAAGGGAACAAATATCGATCTCTTCCAGTCAGTTGGCCAAGTGGTTGTTCTCCAGATTTCTTGGCACAACTTGGTGAGCACATCCAGGGCAGCATCTGCTAGGTGAAATATGTCAATTGGTATACCATAAATATTAGAGAGGATGTGGCGAGATAGGAACTCTTATAAATTGTTGATGGAAGTACAGAATGGTACAACCACTCTGGAAGGCAATTTGGCACTGCCTCAAAAAAGCTGAACATGGAAATCCCATATGACCCAGCTATTCCACTACTTGGCATATATCCAAATGGAGACTTGTAAACTAATGTTTGTAGCAGCATTATTCACTACTGCAAGAACAAGGAAATAGCCCAAATATCCAAAAATAAAATGGATTGAGAAATCATGGTGTATTCACATAACGGAATACTATGCAGCATGCAGGAACTATGCTTTTGTAAATCACTACCTAACTTGGGAGTGACTAGAGAACACTATGCTAAATGAACCAACTCAGTCCCAGAAGGACAAATATTGTACAAGACCATTACTGTAGAATGAGTATGAGGATACAAGGTGGTGGAGGATGGGAGCAGATGGCTGAGGATGGGGGTAGGGGGCTTTACTCATAAGGGTGCCTAATGTCATGGTTGGAGGGAGGGTGTGAAGGAAATGGGAAAGATCTGTTATGAAAAACAATGAATACAAACTTTGTAAATAAACAAGCATAAAACATTTTTTTTTTAAAAAAGCAATTGTGATGAAGAAGGAAGTTCAACCTTTTCCAAAGGATTTGGCAAAAAATAAAGGCCTTGGAATTAATGCAATATTAATTGACAAGGTTGTGCTAAGAATTCTGGAACACTACCTGGCCAATGGACTGGAAGAGATTCATATTTATTTCCATTCCAAAAAAAGAGGATCCAACAGAGAGCGGAAATTATCAATATCACAAATACACACATGCAAACTTCTGCTAAAGATTATCCAAAAATTACTCGCTTAGAACATCAACAGGTATCTATCGAAAATACAAGCTGAATTTAAAAGAAGCCATGGCACTAGAGATATCATTGTTAATGTCAGATGAATGAATTCAGGCTAAAAGCAGAGAATACCAAAGGAATGTCTGTGTTTTATTGACTATGCAAAAGTATTTGACTCCATGGATCACAAAAATATTGTGGCTGACATTGAGAAGAATGTGAATCCAGGAACACCTGATTGTGAACTTGTGAAATCTATGCCTGGATCAGGAAGCAGTCATTAGAACAGAGGAAGGAAACATCACATGGTCCAAAATCAAGAACGAAGTGCATCAGGAATACATTCTGTCTCCATCCATTTTTAATCTATATATGGTACGGATCATTCAGGAGGCTGAATTTTATGATGAGGAATGTGACCTCAGGATTAGAAGATGATGAATCAATGACCTGCATTATGCAGATGACAGAGCCTTGCTTGCCAAATCTGAGGAGAATCTACATCATTTGGTGTGGAAGATCAAGAACTTCAATTTCTATCATGAATTGAAACTCATCATCAAAAAACACAATGATTCTCACCACTGGAACAATTGACAACACCTTTGATAGATGAAGAAGAGATTGTTAGTAATTTTTAATAATTTCCATTTGTTCAGCTCCACAATCAACCCTCTTGGCACTAGCAGTCAGAAAATTAAAAGAAAAAATTCCTTGGAAAATATGCTGTCAGGGACCTCTGTAAAGTGACAAAGAGTAACAATGTCATTCTAGAGACTAAGGTGGGCCTGACCCAGGCTATAATTTTCTCAGTTACTTGCTATACGTCATTGAGTTGGACAATGACTAAGGATAACAGAAGAACAATTGATGCCTTTGAATCGTGATGCTCGAGAAGAGTATAGAACATACCAAGGACTGCCAAGAGAATAAACAGGTCTGTCTTTGAGAGGGTGAAGTCAAGTGCTCCTTGCAAGAAAGGATTTTTTAAGTTCCCACATATTTTAGGCATATTGCCAGGAGGGATCATCCTTGGATAAGGACAGCAAGCTTGGAAGGATAGAGGAACAGTGCAAGAGAAGAAAACTTTGGGGTAATGGATTGACATAGTAACTGGGGTAATAGAATTAAGTGTGTTGGAGACAGTGAGATTGGATCAGGATAGAACAAGTTTCAGTTCTTTGGTGCATAGTCATTATGAGTCACAGTTGACACAATGGTACATAACAACAACATTAACATGCCTGCTGGCATAGTAGCTTACATGTTGGACAGCTAATGGAAAATGTAGCAATTTGAACCCATTGTCTGCTTGAGGAATAAAGGAGAGGCAGCCTATTCCTGTTAATATTTGCTAATATGTAGTTACCAAGAGTTTGTGGATTTGATGGATTTTAGTTTTGTCACTGTCTAGCAGAATGAGCTGTGGTGCTGGAGAAGAGTGTTGAATATACCATGGACTCATAGAACAATCAAGTTTGTCCTGGAGAAGGTGAAGCCAGAATGCTCCTTGGAGTCAAAGATTCTGAAGCTTCGTCTGACATATTTTGGGCATGTTGCAAAGAGGGACTGGTCCTTGGAGAGGGACATCATGTTTGGCAGAGTCGAGGGGCAGCAAAGGAGGGGAAGACCCTCGATGAGATGGATCGATTCTGTGAGTGGAGTGGTGGGAATAAGTGTGTTTGAGATGGCATGGCTAGGTTGGCACAGGATAGAACAGCGTTTACAGCTCTTGTACATAGGGTCGCTATGAGTCGCAAACGACTTGATGGCACATAACAATAACAACAACAACAACAGTACAGTGATATTTACCTTCTATCACCTGTCTAGGTACTTATGAGTTTCAGAATATAGAGAAAAAGTAGAAGGTCTAGAGGTTTTTTTTTTTTAACTCTCTCTTAAGAATGATACCACTACACTTAAAAACTACATCTATTTGCCTCAACACTTTGACTTATGTATTCATCACAGAAAAAAAATTTAGTCATCATCTTTTTCAAAGTTTCAATTGTACTTAATGTCATGTACCCCTTTATTCTTCTTATAACACTCTCATACCTCATCTTCTTTTTCTGCTTACTTCCAGTTTCTCTAGTTTTCACTTTATTTGAGGTTCATTTTCCTCCATCCACTCCTCAAATGCTTGGCTCCTTGAGGCTCAATCTTAGCTTCTTTTCTCATCTCCTTTTCTCATGCTTCAATTCTCACTTGCTAAGGATTGATTTCCTACTCTGAGCTCCAAAGTTATATATTCAAAGAAAGTAATTTTAACAGCATCAATACAATATTGCAAAGGTACTAAACATGTCTTAAGTGAAATTGATTATCTCTCCTTGAACTCATTCTTCCTCAGCTTTAAAAATTTGTGGGTGGCAACTTGATTCTACTTAGACAAATCAGTCATAAAATCTGGAGTTACCTCTGACACTTGCATGTCATGCTTCCACATCTCCTCCCCTCTCAGTTAGCCAAGCTAAGCTAAATCCCGTCAAGGATCTACTTCCTTTCTCTTTTACTGTCATCTTTGTTCAGTTCATTATCATCTCTTACATGGCTTTTCTATTGCCTCTTACATATTCTATAAACATTGTCTGAAAGTGGCTACTTGCTATTATCTCAAGATAATATCCTACATGCCTATCATTGCTCTAAAAAGCCCAGTATGAACGTATCTCTGCTTCTATTTTGAGGTTGATCTTGTTTATCTGTCTTCTGGCTCTTTGACTATGGTTTTAGTTACCAAAGCTTTCTTTGGGACTTGGCAGATGCTATTTCTTCTACCGTCAGTATCTAATTCTCCTCTCCTTGTATTCACTCTCTCTAACCACTTCTTTCCCATTATCCTCTCTCTCATTCTCTTTCACACACAACATACACAACATGTCTATTTAAGTATCACTATTAAAGCTTAACAAGAACTTCCTTGGGGTGTTCTTTTTCTAATATTCTCAGTTCTACTGGCACTTTTGTTTTGTACTATGAGTTACAACAAAAGTGTTCTTTCAGGACACTTTTTTCCATTTATTATTAGTTTCATTAGTGTGGCTTTTTGTTTAATGAACATTTTCTCCAGGAAGCAAAGCTTGGGTCCCCAAGAGCTGACTGTGATACATATTGCTACAGGTAGTCAATAAACATGAATGTATCAACCAATCACTGCCATAAAGAGAATGCCATGTGAGAATAAGGAGAAAACATGTAACACTGAAAATGAAAAAGTGAACTGTTTTCAAAGTCATTATTTTAAAATAACTGACTTCCCTCTCTGCATTTTATTGCACTCATTGGTGCTCTAATCTACCATGTTTCCTACAGCACCCAAACCAAAACAAACCCATTGCTGTCAAGTCAATTCTGAGTCATAGTGGCCCTCCATTGGATTTCTGAAGCTATAAATCTTGCAAGAAAGAAAACATCTGTCTTTCTTCCAAGAAGCCGCTGGTAGATTTGAAATGTTGAGCTTTTCAGCAAAGTGCCATATAACACACTGTGTGACCAGAAAGCCTTAAAAGACAGGAAAAACCACGTTTAATTTTTTTACCTCCTCAACATTAATCAATCCTATTGCTGTTATCTCTAACACATGTGCAAAATTAATTTTCTTCTGTTCTCTTTATCACTGGAGTCACCTGATTTAAACCCTTGCCATCTCTTTCTTGATTTACTGTAATAAAACTCTTAACTGGTTCCCCTACTTTCCTGTTTGAATTATTTCTTTAATCAGAAGCTAAAATGACAGTAAATTATGAGCAAACCAGATCGCTTCAATTGTCTGTTTAAACCAATTTAATATTTAAAAAAATCTCCTTCTGACCTTTATACAATGTCACCACTTTACCATTCTGTGCAATTGTTCAGTTAACTTGATTCTTTTATGTTCCATTCAAATAAGAATGAAAACTTCTTGCAGGCAAGGACCTACTCTACATGGTAAGTATTTATTATAAGTAAGTACTGGGAACTACTGTTGATTTCTTTTTAATGAAGGCTGGTATAATCTATTTCCCAAAATCCTCCTTAAGGAAGTTTCTCAATGACTGAGTGTGCAAAGGCCACGGCTTGAGCCACCAAATGGAAGAATTGCACAAATGGGCCCAGCAGTGACTTCTAGTGCTTAGACCCCACAGGATGCTTTTTGAATAAGAGCTACCTAACAATTCATGACTTTGACTATTAACATGAAAGGCAGTCAGTGTGATCCTCCATTGTCTTACTCTTTTCCATTCTAAAGTTAAGTGTGGTTAACAGGACAACAGGGTAATGACCTTCATTATCCCTTCCTCTTTTCAAAATTGCTCATGAAGCATCGCAAAGGAAAAGAGGCCCACTGGTGCTCCAGTATGGTGAGTCTAAGTGCTGTTTTGGTGTTTCTCTTTTATTTTTTTTTGGGGGGGGAGGGGGTTTTATGCTAATTAAGTAGGTTGCAGACCCATTACTTAGCAATATCCTTCACTGAGATTATCAGTGCTGGGGACTTAATTACATGTTCCAGGCTTAAATTGGTCATTATTAAGATATGAGCGTGCAATATCAATGGATTGGATGCTGTTCTCAGTACTTCTAGGATCTGACACAACCAAACTCTTGGGTTGTGCAAAGCCATTTATGGAAAGATGTGATCAAATACACAGTGGTTTATAATAAACTAGTTACTCAAATCAAACATATAAGCAAAATCCAAGCACACTAGGGTTGACTCCTTATAGCAACCCTGTAAGATAGAGTAGAGATGTCCTTTGGATTTTCTGGTGGTTAAAATCTATATGGAAGCATACTGTCTCATCTGTGTCTAACAGAGCAACTCGTAGGTTCACATTACAGACCTTTTAGTTAGGAGCTGGGCACTTTTAACTACTGCACCACCAAGGCTTCTGTTCACACACAGTCTACTGTCTCATGGTTAATTCAGACTCATAAAGACCTCTCACTCATTCCTAAAGCTGTAAATGTAACGGCAGAACACTGCACATCTTTCTTCAAGAAACAGCTAATAGATTTGAACTGCTATTTTGGTTAGCAGGCAATTTGTTAATAGCTCCTTTTTATTTCTGTCTCTCTCGCTCTCTCTCAGAACCAAGTCATAACTGACACTCCACTCGGTTTTTAGGAGGCTGTTAATGACATAGGAGGTATTTCTCCTTCTTCTGTCCCATGGAGCAGCTTGTGGATTTCAACCACCAATGAAGTTAATTAACAATGCAACTGACAACAGCAATGTCACCAGAGCTCCCTCATATACATAAAAAGAAAAAAAAAAAACAAACAAAAAACCCCAACCTGTTTTAAAACAGAATTGTTTTATCATTTTGGAGAGGGAGAAACCAGACTTCTCTTTGGAGGCAAGAATTTTGAAGCTCCATCTCACGTACTTTGGGCATGTTTCCAGGAAGGTCCAGTCCTTGGAGAGGGGAATCATGCTTGGCAGAGTGGTGGGACAGTGCAGGGGAGGAGGACCCTGCATGAAATGGACTGACACAGTAACCAGTGTAATGGAGTACATGTGTTAGATACATTGTAATTGGCTCAAGATAGAGCAGGTTTCAGAGCTGTTGTACCCAGGGGCCTATAAGTGCAAGCAACTTGGCAGCACATAACAACAACAGCATTTTAATATATGATGTTACAGCCTTTACTCTTGATTTTTAAAATCTTTTCACTGTGTTAGTATTTCCTTTGTGTATATAAAGCAGTTTCCACGCTTGCCTTCAACTGATGTGAATAAGGACTTCCTAAATCAATCTGCTTGGCATACATGAAAGAACAACTCCATTAAGAATCAAATTTCTCATGGGCTTTAATGGAACCCATCAATATTGTGTGTTAGGGGGGGAAATCTATAAACTTTTCCCCCCCAAACAGAAAACAAACCATTGATTTTTTTTTCAATAGGATTTTGATGTTTTAAAAGTTCTTTCCCCTCTCAAACAGCAGTCTCCTGCCACTATCTGTGTGGCCAAGATGAAAATGTGCTGATTTTATGTAACTTTAGCTGACAAGAGAGCTTTCCATGCAAGCAAAGCTAATAAATGTAAACAACATAAAATATTTAGATCACAGAGACATTAAGAGCAATTTAGTGATGGGCATGAATTTTGTTTAGTAGATGGACTATCTGTGTAACAGCAAGGGACAGATAATCCTCCAAGGTTCTTACAGAAAAAGAGAGACAACATATAGCTTGGAAAATTGGACAGTCACCATTTATATTAATCAGATCTATACATATTATAACCTGAATCCCGTCACAGTGATTCCAAGTGTGGGTTATTCCTTCCCTGACCCCAAACTTAATATTTCAGTGTTCACTGTATCATATATTAGTGAAGACCCTGAGTACTGGATTTAGAAGAAATCTTTCTTTGCATCACAATGCTGGGCCAATTGGCAGTAACATAATAGATGGTGAAGAGGTTGAGATTGTTCACAGCTTTAGTTTGCTTGGCTCCACAATCAACACTCTTGATACCAGCAGCCAGGAAATTAAAAAACATAGTTCATTAAAAAAGTCTGCTGTCAGAGACCTTTCCAAAGAACTGAAGAGCAATGACATCAGTCTGGAGACTAAGGTACACCGAATACAGGCCATGATCTTTGCAATCACTTGCTATGCATCAGAGAGCTGAACAGTGACTAGGGACAATAAAAGAGGAATTGATGCTTTTGAGTTGTGGTTCTGAAGAAGAGTACTGGATACACCATTGACTGTTAGGGGAACAAACAAGTTCATCCTGGAGAGGGTAAAACAAGACTGTTCCTTGGAGGCAAGGACTCTGAAGCTTCGTTTGACATACTTTTGACATGTTACAAGCAGAGACCAGTTTTTTGAGAGGGATGTCATGCTTGTGGGAGTGGGGGGGCAGTACAGGAAAGGAATACCCTCAATGAAATTAATTGATTCAGTGACTGGGGTAATGGGGATAGGTGTGTCAGAGACAGTGAAATTGGCACAGGATACAGCAGGGTTTAGGGCTATTGTACATAGGGTTGCTATGAGTCGCAGGTGACTTGGTACATAACAACAACTACTTTCTTTGAAAGGTGGGAGGAGAAATTGGTTTGCCACGATAATGAGAGACACAGTCAGTGGCTAAAATTGGGAGGTGTGATTTGGAAAGGGGTGGAAGGACTGAAGGTGGTGGGGAAAGTATGACTGTACTAGGAGTTTATCACAGAATGTTGTTGTTGTTGTGTACCATCAAGTCAGAACTGACTCATAGCTGACTCTCTATCATGTTTTTAGAGGCTATAAATTGCACAGAAAGAGACTGCCCATCTTTCTCCCATGGAGCACTGGTGGCCTTGAACTGCATGCCTTTCTTCAGCTGGCAGCACTACCTCCTTACCCACCAGAGATTTCTGTGATAGAATAGAAAGAGAAAAGGAACGATCACCCTTTTTAAGGCTTTTCTTTGGCATTTATTTCACATTGCTTCCGCCAATTTAAATCAATCTTAACAACTCTCTTATTATCATATTACCTTTAAAAGTGGATGATGGTAAGTAAAACAAAACAAGCTAACATACAGAAAAATTACTGCTCTTGAGTTGATTAAAACTCATAGCAACCCTATAGGTGAGGGCAGAGAAATGCTGCCCCATAGTGCTCTGGGTCGATAAACCTTCACGAGAGAAGCCTTTTCATTTATATATGATTTTTATTTATGATTTATGATTTTTTATTTTTATGATTTTTCATTTATAGATGATTTTTAAGTTGATATTTTAGTCAAAGTCCATAGAGAATATTGGTATTCCATTTGTACCTATCTTATTTTATGGTATCGATTTCAATCCTCATATTCTAACAAATCTCTACTGTAAAAGCAGCATACAGGAAACAGGTGATTAAGAGAGAGAGGGCCAGTGACAGGGAGGGAGGGAGGGAGGGAGG
>NW_006399899.1:625187-625799 GCF_000299155.1 Elephantulus edwardii
CTGAAATCTTTGTTCTTTAGAGCTTAGCCTTGAAGACAGATTTTAACAATGTAACATGTCTTTTGATTTCTTGACAGTTGCTATCATGAGTGCTGATTGTTGATCCAAGTAAATGGGTCATGACAACTTTATTCTTTTCTTCATTTGTCACAGTGTCGCCTATGGTCCTGTGATGACGATTTTGATTTTTGTTGGTAGTGAGAGTAATCCATGTTTAAAGCTGTAGTCTTCCATCTTCATCATTAAGAACTTCAAGTTTCTTTATTTTTTTTCCTATAATTATATTTTATTAATTTTCATAAACATTTACAGAGATATTTGGATTTCCATTCATTCATTGTTGCACTTTTCTCCCTGCCCACCAGATCGGACTCTACCTCATCCCGTGTTATCCACACAAATCTCCAACATACTCAAGGTCATTGTTATGGTCACTGTGTCAATGCATTAAAGATTATTAAAGATGTTATTAAAATATAAAAATGTTATCAAAGATTTTCCTCTCTTTCTTTGAACTTCCATCTTTCCCAGCCTGATACTAGTTCCTCCTAAAAATATAAAAGTAAGTGAACAAATTTGTTTGTTTTTTAGGCAGACCATAGGATATTAAAT